>NC_140005.1:36624523-36756425 GCF_964263955.1 Coregonus lavaretus | reverse complement strand
AAATGCATGTCAAATATATTATAAATTGATTTGCATTTTAATGAGGGAAATAAGTATTTGACCCTTCTGCAAAACATGACTTAGTACTTGGTGGCAAAACCATTGTTGGCAATCACAGAGGTCAGACATTTCTTGTAGTTGGCCACCAGGTTTGCACACATCTCAGGAGGGATTTTGTCCCACTCCTCTTTGCAGATCTTCTCCAAGTCATTAAGGTTTCGAACCTGACGTTTGGCAACTCGAACCTTCAGCTCCCTCCACAAATTTTCTATGGGATTAAGGTCTGGAGACTGGCTAGGCCACTCCAGGACCTTAATGTTCTTCTTCTTGAGCCACTCCTTTGTTGCTTTGGCCGTGTGTTTTGGGTCATTGTCATGCTGGAATACCCATCCACGACCCATTTTCAATGCGCTGGCCGAGGGAAGGAGGTTCTCCCCCAAGATTTGACGGTACATGGCCCCGTTCATCGTCCCTTTAATGCGGTGAAGTTGTCCTTTCCCCTTAGCAGAAAAACACCCCCAAAGCATAATGTTTCCACCGCCATGTTTGACAGTGGGGATGGTGTTCTTGGGGTCATAGGCAGCATTCCTCCTCCTCCAAACACGGCGAGTTGAGCCCAACAACCTGTCCGCTTGACCCTATACCCTCCTCTCTTCTCCAGACCATCTCCGGTGACCTTCTCCCTTACCTCACCTCGCTGATCAACTCATCCTTGACCGCTGGCTATGTCCCTTCCGTCTTCAAGAGAGCGAGAGTTGCACCCCTTCTCAAAAAACCAACACTCGATCCCTCTGATGTCAACAACTACAGACCAGTATCCCTTCTTTCTTTTCTCTCCAAAACTATTGAGCGTGCCGTCTTTAGCCAACTCTCTTGCTATCTCTCTCAGAATGACCTTCTTGATCCAAACCAGTCAGGTTTCAAGACTGGTCATTCAACTGAGACGGCTCTTCTCTGTGTCACAGAGGCTCTCCGCACTGCTAAAGCTAACTCTCTCTCCTCTGCTCTTGTCCTTCTAGACCTGTCTGCTGCCTTTGATACTGTGAACCATCAGATCCTCCTCTCCACCCTCTCCGAGCTGGGCATCTCCGGCGCGGCTCACTCTTGGATTGCGTCCTACCTGACCGGTCGCTCCCACCAAGTGGTGTGGCGAGAAGCTGTCTCCGCACCACGTGCTCTCACCACTGGTGTCCCCCAGGTCTCAGTTCTAGGCCCTCTCCTATTCTCGCTATACACCAAGTCACTTGGCTCTGTCATATCCTCACATGGCCTCTCCTATCATTGCTACGCTGACGACACACAACTAATCTTCTCCTTTCCCCCTTCTGATAACCAGGTGGCGAATCGCATCTCTGCATGTCTGGCAGACATATCAGTATGGATGACGGATCACCACCTCAAGCTGAACCTCGGCAAGACGGAGCTGCTCTTCCTCCCGGGGAAGGACTGCCCGTTCCATGATCTTGCCATCACGGTTGACAACTCCGTTGTGTCCTCCTCCCAGAGTGCGAAGAGCCTTGGCGTGACCCTGGACAACACCCTGTCGTTCTCTGCTAACATCAAGGCGGTGACCCGATCCTGTAGGTTCATGCTCTACAACATTCGGAGAGTACGACCCTGCCTTACACAGGAAGCGGCACAGGTCTTAATCCAGGCACTTGTCATCTCCCGTCTGGATTACTGCAACTCGCTGTTGGCTGGGCTCCCTGCCTGTGCCATTAAACCCCTACAACTCATCCAGAATGCCGCAGCCCGTCTGGTGTTCAACCTTCCCAAGTTCTCTCACGTCACCCCGCTCCTCCGCACACTCCACTGGCTTCCAGTTGAAGCTCGCATCTGCTACAAGACCATGGTGCTTGCCTACGGAGCTGTGAGGGGAACGGCACCTCCGTACCTTCAGGCTCTGATCAGTCCCTACACCCAAACGAGGGCACTGCGTTCATCCACCTCTGGCCTGCTGGCTCCCCTACCTCTGCGGAAGCATAGTCCCCGCTCAGCCCAGTCAAAACTGTTCGCTGCTCTGGCACCCCAATGGTGGAACAAGCTCCCTCACGACGCCAGGACAGCGGAGTCACTCACCACCTTCCGGAGACATTTGAAACCCCACCTCTTTAAGGAATACCTGGGATAGGATAAAGTAATCCTTCTACCACCCCCCCCAAAAAAATAAAAAATAATAATAAAAAAAATAAAAAATAAATTGTAAAGTGGTAATCCCACTAGCTATAAGGTGAATGCACCTATTTGTAAGTCGCTCTGGATAAGAGCGTCTGCTAAATGACGTAATTGTAATGATGTAAATGTAATGCCAAAGAGCTCCATTTTGGTCTCATCTGACCACATCACTTTCACCCAGTTCTCCTCTGAATCATTCAGATGTTCACTGGCAAACTTCAGACGGGCATGTATATGTGCTTTCTTGAGCAGGGCGACCTTGCGGGCGCTGCAGGATTTCAGTCCTTCACGGCGTAGTGTGTTACCAATTCCTCACCGTTCTCATGATCATTGCAACTCCACGAGGTGAGATCTTGCATGGAGCCCCAGGCCGAGGGAGATTGACAGTTATTGTGTGTTTCTTCCATTTGCGAATAATCGCACCAACTGGTGTCACCTTCTCACCAAGCTGCTTGGCGATGGTCTTGTAGCCCATTCTAGCCTTGTGTAGGTCTACTATCTTGTCCCTGACATCCTTGGAGAGCTCTTTGGTCTTGGCCATGGTGGAGAGTTTGGAATCTGATTGATTGATTGCTTCTGTGGACAGGTGTCTTTTATACAGGTAACAAGCTGAGATTAGGAGCACTCCCTTTAAGAGTGTGCTCCTAATCTCAGCTCGTTACCTGTATAAAAGATACCTGGGAGCCAGAAATCTTTCTGATTGAGAGGGGGTCAAATACTTATTTCCCTCATTAAAATGCTAATCAATTTATAACATTTTTGACATGCATTTTTCAGGATTTTTGTTGTTGTTATTCTGTCTCTCACTGTTCAAATAAACCTACCATTAAAATTATAGACTGATAATTTCTTTGTCAGTGGGCAAACGTACAAAATCAGCAGGGGATCAAATACTTTTTTCCCTCACTGTAGATGTGCATTAGTGCGCATGTATGGTGAAACTAATGTCTTATGAAATATAATATTAACTAAATAAATGTTCAGCTATATCTGAGTTTTAAGATTGCAGGGTGAAAAGAAAGAAACATAATAATTATTATACGTCTATGATCCTTCATGCTCACAAATTACTGTGGACCTTTTTAGCAGACACTCTTATTCAGAACAACTTACAGGAGTAATTAGGGTTAAGTGACTTGCTCAAGGGCAAAGTTTTCACCTAGTCGGCTCAGGATTCAAACCAGTGACATTTTGGTTACTAGCCCATTGTGCTAAACCGCTAGGCTACCTGCTGCCCTATGGTCCCTGGTCAAAAGGAGTGCACTACATAGGGAATCGGGTGCCATTTGGGATACAACCCTAGTGTTGACTTCCAGGAGTGATTTGTTAACTCTGGGCCCTTTTCTCTCTCTGTAATTAGAAATTAACACATTTGTCTGGGCAGACACTCTCTATTTCTCTCTATTTATAGCTGATTCTGTGCCAAATCCCACTCTCAGAAGCTCGCCTGCCAAAACCTCTCCAGAATCCAAGTCTGTGTCCCAAATGGCACCCTATTCCCTATAAAGTGCACTACTTTTGTAGGGAATAGGATGCCATTTGGGACACAGCCCTAGAATCTGGCACAAGATAGCACTACTGGGTGATCTGAAAAGTCATAGTCGTGTTTATTTTCAATTTACAATCTGTAGAAAATTGAGAATAGAAGGGTTCAGAACTTTTGTGAAACATCACAGTACAGTTGAAAAATATATGGTAAATAGAAATCCAATATGGATTGTGTTAAGAGATAGATGGGAGGTGTTGAATGGAGCTGAAGGATGGGACTAATAACAACCAACAACAACTAATAACAACAAGATAACTCATGTAAAGCATACCGTGTCCATAATAAGAATATACAGTGGGGGAAAATAGTATTTAGTCAGCCACCAATTGTGCAAGTTCTCCCACTTAAAAAGATGAGAGAGGCCTGTAATCTTCATCATAGGTACACGTCAACTATGACAGACAAATTGAGAAAAAAAAATCCAGAAAATCACATTGTAGGATTTTTAATGAATTTATTTGCAAATTATGGTGGAAAATAAGTATTAGGTCACCTACAAACAAGCAAGATTTCTGGCTCTCAGAGACCTGTAACTTCTTCTTTAAGAGGCTCCTCTGTCCTCCACTCGTTACCTGTATTAATGGCACCTGTTTGAACTTGATATCAGTATAAAAGACACCTGTCCACAACCTCAAACAGTCACACTCCAAACTCCACTATGGCCAAGACCAAAGAGCTGTCAAAGGACACCAGAAACAAAATTGTAGACCTGCACCAGGCTGGGAAGACTGAATCTGAAATTGTAAGCAGCTTGGTTTGAAGAAATCAACTGTGGGAGCAATTATTAGGAAATGGAAGACATACAAGACCACTGATAATCTCCCTCGATCTGGGGCTCCACGCAAGACCTCACCCCGTGGGGTCAAAATGATCACAAGAACGGTGAGCAAAAATCCCAGAACCACACGGGGGTACCTAGTGAATGACCTGCAGAGAGCTGGGACCAAAGTAACAAAGCCTACCATCAGTAACACACTACGCCGCCAGGGACTCAAATCCTGCAGTGCGAGACGTGTCCCCCTGCTTAAGCCAGTACATGCCCAGGCCCGTCTGAAGTTTGCTAGAGTGCATTTGGATGATCCAGAAGAGGATTGGGAGAATGTCATATGGTCAGATGAAACCAAAATATAACTTATTGGTAAAAACTCAACTCGTCGTGTTTGGAGGACAAATAATGCTGAGTTGGATCCAAAGAACACCATACCTATTGTGAAGCATGGGGGTGGAAACATCATGCTTTGGGGCTGTTTTTCTGCAAAGGGACCAGGACGACTGATCCGTTTAAAGGAAAGAATGAATGGGGCCATGTATTGTGAGATTTTGAGTGAAAACCTCCTTCCATCAGCAAGGGCATTGAAGATGAAATGTGGCAGGGTCTTTCAGCTGACAATGATCCCAAACACACCGCCCGGGCAACGAAGGAGTGGCTTCGTAAGAAGCATTTCAAGGTCCTGGAGTGGCCTAGCCAGTCTCCATATCTCAACCCCATAGAAAATCTTTGGAGGGAGTTGAAAGTCTGTGTTGCCCAGCGACAGCCCCAAAACGTCACTGCTCTAGAGGAGATCTGCATGGAGGAATGGGCCAAAATACCAGCAACAGTGTGTGA
Source organism: Coregonus lavaretus (assembly GCF_964263955.1). Classification (NCBI taxonomy): domain Eukaryota; kingdom Metazoa; phylum Chordata; class Actinopteri; order Salmoniformes; family Salmonidae; genus Coregonus; species Coregonus lavaretus. The sequence continues at coordinate 36,751,095 of NC_140005.1, read as the reverse complement.
AAACCTTCTGAAGACTTACAGAAATCATTTGACCTGTGTCATTGCCAACAAAGGGTATATAACAAAGTATTGAGAAACTTTTGTTATTGACCAAATACTTATTTCCCACCATAATTTGCAAATAAATTCATTAAAAATCCTACAATGTGATTTTCTGGGGAAAAAAATTCTCATTTTGTCTGTCATAGTTGATGTGTACCTATGATGGAAATTACAGGCCTCTCTCATTTACACCACACAGTATTACTCAATTCCTTATTTTATGATTGGATCCCCCCGCTGCCAATTAGGCTTCTGGTTTGGCCCAGTCCTCAGAAGCTGTGGTTTGTGAAGGGAATAAAAGTTGCGCAAGGCTTGCAAGGAGAACTGTGACGAGGTGTGAAAGAAGGAGTCAGGCGCAGGAAGTACAATACCGAAGTCCAGAGTTGAATATGTTTGCATAAATCAAACGCCCCAAGCGTCAAACGAAACTATACAAGGGAAAACAATCACCTTGGCAATAACACAGTGAAATGCAGCTCAACCGAGCTACACGCTCTCACAACAACCAATCACTCACAAAGACAATGGGAACAGAGGGAACACTTATACACATACTAATTAGGGGAATGAGCACCAGGTGTGTGTGATTGACAAGACATGACAAGTGGAGTGATGAGAATGGGATCGGCAGTAGCTAGTACTCTGGTGACGACGAACGCCGAAGCCTGCCCGAACCAGGAGAGGGGGCAGCCTTGGCGGAAGTCGTGACAAGAACGGAGCAATAGTAAAATAATAAAATAATATGCCATTTAGCAGACGCTTTTATCCAAAGCGACTTACAGTCGTGCGTGCATACATTTTTGTGTATGGGTGGTCCCGGGGATCGAACCCACTACCTTGGCGTTACAAGCGCCGTGCTCTACCAGCTGAGCTACCTCTTCTCTCTATTTCTCCTCCCTCTTCTTAACAAACCCTTCATTTTGTGAGCTAGCTTTTAACAAATAAATAACTATTGTCACATTTAACATGGTAAATTCATAAGCACAAATAAGAATGATATAGAAAGGGTATTTTTCAAATGGAGAAAGTTTATATTGTGAAGTGAAAAGATGCGCATCTTGCATGTGAGCGCTATTTCTCAAAATGAGTGAGAATTGGTAACAGTTATATTGGGCTCAAAGACAACTTTGGTAGGCTGTTTCTCTAAACCCCAGGCAGTAGACTCAAACAAGCCTGTTTCTCTCCCCAGTCAGAGGCAGTCTGCCTGTCTCACAGACTCTGACCAGCAGCAACAACCTACAGTATCCTCTTTCTTTAGGTTTAGGAAACAAATTTGAAAGGCAAAATTGTGGGATAAAGCACTCATCATGTTTATGCAATCTAATAATCACTCTACAGTAAAGACAATGCTGGGTTAAAATCAACCCAATTTGGGTAAATATTGGACAGAACACACGTTGACTTATTTTTACCCAGCCAGTTGGGTCAAAAACAACCAATCGTTTTCTTTAAGTTGGGTGGTTGATGGCTGGGTTATTGAGCTATGATCCACCGGGTCAGGTCGAAAGACTGTAGGCGTGCCTTAGTAGGGGCGTGGCTTTCAGATAGTTCTTTTTGGCCACCTAGTCTTCTGATCTGATCTGATAGCTCAATAACCCAACTAAGTGACCCAATATGTGTTCTGTCTACTATTTACCCAGCTCTGGGTTGTTTTAACCCAGCATGTTTTAGAGTGTAAGCTGGTTTATTTCTCCTTTATAAATGTTTTCTTCTTGATTTCAAAATAGAAGGGAAACCAGGTACTGGTGTTTGTATGTACTGTTTCTTGATGAGTAAAAAGTATTCTTAAAACATATTTTTGTGTAACAATAGTAGAAGTTCATTCAATTGTGGTCCTCTGTAGCTCAGCTAGTAGAGCACGGTGCTTGTAACGCCAAGGTAGTGGGCTCGATCCCCGGGACCACCCATACACAAAAAACGTTATGCACGCATGACTGTCGCTTTGGATAAAAGTGTCTGCTAAATGGCATATTTAATTGGGTCATGCGAGGGGGCATGGGGGAGGGGCATAGGACGTTCCCCCATAATGAAAGGGGGCCATGACTGAAAAGGTTTGGCAAGCACTGATCTAGCTAATGATTAGCACAAATACAGATGGGCAACCCCATGAATCACCCTATTTATTTATAGCCACTATGCTGTATTAGTTGGGGTGCGGGTTATAATGCTTATTGCTAAATAACACACCAGCCTGATTATATGGACCAATATGTTTTTTTTTAGGATACATTTCTATTTTAATGGTGTCACCATCATTTTAAATTCCCAATCTGGCCCTCATACCATCATGGCCACCTAATCATCCCCAGTTTCCAATTGGCTCATTCATCCCCCCTCTCCCCTGTAACTATTACCCAGGTCGGTGCTGTAAATGAGAATGTGTTCTCAGTCAACTTACAGTGCATTCGGAAAGTATTCAGACTCCTTGACTTTTTCAACATTTTGTTACATTACAGCCTTATTCTAAAATGGATAAATTATATTTTTTTCCTCATCAATCTACACACAATACCCATAATGACAAAGTGAAAACAGGTTCTTAGAAATGTTTGCAGAATTACCTTATTTACATAAGTACTCAGACCCTTTGCTATGAGACTCGAAATTGTGCTCAGGTGCATCCTGTTTCTATTGATCATCCTTGAGATGTTTCTACAACTTGATTGGAGTCCACCTGTGGTCAATTCAATTGATTGGACATGATTTGGTAAGGCACAAACCTGTCTATATAAGGTCCCACTGTTGACAGTGCATGTCAGAGCAAAAACTAAGCCATGAGGTCGAAGGAATTGTCTGTAGAGATCCGAGACAGGATTGTGTCGATGCACAGATCTGGGGAAGGGTACCAAAAAATGTCTGCAGCATTGAAGGTCCCCAAGAACACAGTGGCCTCCATCATTCTTAAATGGAAGAAGTTTGGAACCACTAAGACTCTTCGTAGAGCTGGCCGCCCGGCCAAACTGAGCAATCGGGGGTTAAGGGCCTTGGTCAGGGAGGTGACCAAGAACCTGATGGTCACTCTGACACCGCTCCAAAGTTCCTCTGTGGAGATGGGAGAACCTTCCAGAAGGACAACCATCTCTGCAGCACTCCACCAATCAGGCCTTTCTGGTAGAGTGGCCAGAGCAGAGGGAAGCCACTCCTCAGTAAAAGGCACATGACAGCCCACTTGGAGTTTGCCAAAAGGCACCTAAAGACTCTCAGACCATGAGAAACAAGATTCTCTGGTCTGATGAAATCAAGATTGAACTCTTTGGCCTGAATGCCAAGTGGCACGTCTGGAGGAAACCTGGCACCATCCCTACGGTGAAGCATGGAGGCAGCATCATGCTGTGGGGATGTTTTTCAGCGGCAGGGACTGGGAGACTAGTCAGAATGTAGGGAAAGATGAACAGAGCAAAGTACAGAGAGGTCTTGATGAAAACCTGCTCCAGAGCACTCAGGACCTCAGAATGGGGTGAAGGTTCACCTTCCAACAGGACAACGACCCTAAGCACACAGCCAAGACAACACAGAAGTGGCTTCGGGACAAGTCTCTGAATGTCCTTGAGTGGCCCAGCCAGAGCCCGGACTTCGATCGAACATCTCTGGAGAGACCTGAAAATAACTGTGCTCCCCATCCAACCTGACAGAGCTTGAGAGGATCTGCAGAGAAGAATGGGAGAAACTCCCCAAATACAGGTGTGCCAAGCTTGTAGCGTCATACCCAAGAAGACTCAAGGCTGTAACTGCTGCCAAAGGTGCTTCAGAAACTACTGCGTAAAGGGTCTGAATACTTATGTAAATGGAATATTTCAGTTTTGTATTTGTAATACATTTGCAAAAATCTCTAAACCTCTTTATGGGGTATTGTGTGTAGATTGATGAGGAAGACATTTGATTTAATCAATTTTAGAATAAGGCTGTAACGTAACAAAATGTGGAAAAAGTAAAGTGGTCTCAACACTTTCCGAATGCATTGTACATGGTAAAATAAGTGTTCAATAAATAAAATAAAACATTTTCATTAATTTTGAAGTAGAAAAGTCACCAGGGCTGCGTTCAGTACAAAAAAATGTGATGTAATGTTCAATTAAACGGAAATGGTGCTATTCTGAACATTCAGTTGAAAAACGGCGATGGGCTGGGTTGTAGGTTCAGAATGCACTGCTGCCCTTCAAATACGTCACTCATTGCTTCAAGCCACACCCCGCCACACCCACCAAACTGAGCAAACGTAGGCTGTTCAAGAACATTGAAGAACATTTTGAGGAAACGTGTCGTTCACTACAAGCTGTTACGCAACATAGCAAAGGTTCAATCGAACTGAACGCACCCTAGAACTGATTTTCTCACAGTCGTTCAACAAAAATATTGCCAAGTGTGGATACTTTCTGAGCGGTTAGAGTTAGACCAACAGTTTAAAGTAATACAGAAATGTGTGATATTTCAGTTGTGGTTGGGATATACTGACCAAATTATCAGGAAAGTTTTGGATGTATTTTCCCTTCAACATTCACCAGAAACAACCGTTTCACAGCTATTTCTATCTTCTTTCTTTTTCAGGGGGCATGACCACGGATCCCCCTAGAAAGGTGTTGACCCCGGAACCCTTTGACCCTCATCCCCCTGATATGCAACACAAAGTTACGCCCTTGCATGTGTATAACTCGTTGTGAATAATCTTATGCATTGATTTCAATGGGAGATTGGCATTCATATTTGAGTTGCACACACAGAAATTGAGGTTAGGGTTTGGCCTGAGGAGATGTCATATTGTTCCAACCTCTCCAGATCTTATAGAACAGTGGTTATGAATTATAAAAGACTAAGAAAGAGACTGAATTAATTAATGACAAGAGACTAAGAAAGGTAGCTATTTAAAAATGATAACAGTACATATCCCCTCTGTACTCAATATAGAGCCAAGGCTCATTTCCAGTGAGATCACCCGTGATACAAGTCAGTATTCGATGTCCATCCAACAGTTACCTTAGGTTTCAGTTTTGCTAGGGCATTGTGGATGGGTGTAAGCATCTGCCTCTGATTCCAAAGGTTGCAAGTTCAAATCTAGCAATATAATGTTTTTTATATTTTTGTTTTAAGCATATCCCAAACCTTAACACTTACCTTAACCATTCAGAGTTAATGCCTGAACTTAACCCTAACCTGAAAAATGTGGTGTTAATGCAAAAACTTAACCTTAAACACTTTGAAATTTGATGTTTGGAACAACTTCGAAATTTGACGTTTGAGAAACATGGATGAATGTCTAATTCTGACGTGAGACTGTGAGAGATGATTTCAAAGGTTGCAAGTTCGAATCCAGCGATATAAAGTTATTTTTTATATTTTTGTTTTAAGCCTATCCCAAACCTCTTCTCAGATCATGAGCGCACACCCGGCATATAGCCTCTGTCCCGGTCTGCGCTGCTGGCAGGCCAAGCAGTGCTACATTGGCAAAACCGGGCAGGTAACAGTAAGAGAAGGAAATTCTGCATTGTGTTTATATCAGACATGCACACTCCCCATCATGGATTTAACAACATAGGATTGGTGTAACCACTGGCTTGAGAGAGTTTCCACCATTGTTAAATCCGTACATACCCCAACCAGAAGCCATGGATTACAGGAAACATCTGCACTGAGCTAAAGGGTAGAGCTGCCGCTTTCAAGGAACGGGACTCTAACCCGGACGCTTATAAGAAATCCCGCTATGACCTCCGACGAACCATCAAACAGGCAAAGAGTCAATACAGGTCTAAGATTGAATCATACTACACTGGCTCTGACGCTCGTCGGATGTGGCAGGGCTTGAAAACTATTACAGACTACAAAGGGAAGCACAGCCGCGAGCTGCCCAGTGACACAAGCCTACCAGACGAGCTAAACCACTTCTATGCTCGCTTCGAGGCAAGCAACACTGAAGCATGCATGAGAGCACCAGCTGTTCCGGACGACTATGTGATCACGCTCTCCGTAGCCGATGTGAGTAAGACTTTTAAGCAGGTCAACATTCACAAGGCCGCAGGGCCAGACGGATTACCAGGACGTGTACTCCGAGCATGTGCTGACCAACTGGCAAGTGTCTTCACTGACATTTTCAACATGTCCCTGACTGAGTCTGTAATACCAACATGTTTCAAGCAGACCACCATAGTCCCCGTGCCCAAGAACTCTAAGATAACCTGCCTAAATGACTACCGACCCGTGGCACTGACGTCTGTAGCCATGAAGTGCTTTGAAAGACTGGTCATGGCTCACATCAACAGCATAATCCCAGAAACCCTAGACCCACTCCAATTTGCATACCGCCCCAACAGATCCACAGATGATGCAATCTCTATCGCACTCCACACTGCCCTTTCCCACCTGGACAAGAGGAACACCTACGTGAGAATGCTATTCATTGACTACAGCTCAGCATTCAACACCATAGTGCCCTCAAAGCTCATCACTAAGCTAAGGATCCTGGGACTAAACACCTCCCTCTGCAACTGGATCCTGGACTTCCTGACGGGCCGCCCCCAGGTGGTAAGGGTAGGTAACAACACATCTGCCACACTGATCCTCAACACGGGGGCCCCTCAGGGGTGCGTGCTCAGTCCCCTCCTGTACTCTCTGTTCACCCATGACTGCATGGCCAGGCACGACTCCAACACCATCATTAAGTTTGCCGACGACACAACAGTGGTAGGCCTGATCACCGACAACGATGAGACAGCCTATAGGGAGGAGGTCAGAGATCTGGCCGTGTGGTGCCAGGACAACAACCTCTCCCTCAACGTGACCAAGACAAAGGAGATGATTGTGGACTACAGGAAAAAAAAGAGGACTGAGCACGCCCCCATTCTCATTGACGGGGCTGTAGTGGAACAGGTTGAGAGCTTCAAGTTCCTTGGTGTCCACATCACCAACGAACTATCATGGTCCAAACACACCAAGACAGTCGTGAAGAGGGCACGACAAAGCCTATTCCCTCTCAGGAGACTAAAAAGATTTGGCATGGGTCCTCAGATCCTCAAAAAATTCTACAGCTGCACCATCGAGAGCATCCTGACTGGTTGCATCACCGCCTGGTATGGCAACTGCTTGGCCTCTGACCGCAAGGCACTACAGAGGGTAGTGCGTACGGCCCAGTACATCACTGGGGCAAAGCTCCCTGCCATCCAGGACCTCTATACCAGGCGGTGTCAGAGGAAGGCCCTCAAAATTGTCAAAGACTCCAGTCACCCTAGTCATAGACTGTTCTCTCTGCTACCGCACGGCAAGCGGTACCGGAGTGCCAAGTCTAGGTCCAAAAGACTTCTCAACAGCTTCTACCCCCAAGCCATAAGACTCCTGAACAGCTAATCATGGCTACCCGGACTATTTGCACTGCCCCCCCACCCCATCCTTTTTACGCTGCTGCTACTCTGTTAAGTATTTATGCATAGTCACTTTAACTCTACCCACATGTACATATTACCTCAACTACCTCAACTAGCCGGTGCCCCCGCACATTGACTATGCAACGGTACCCCCCTGTATATATAGCCTCCCTACTGTCACTTTATTCTATTGTATATATAGCCTCCCTACTGTCACTTTATTTTTTACTTCTGCTCTTTTTTTCTCAACACTTTTTTTGTTGTTGTTTTATTCTTACTTTTTTGTTTAAAATAAATGCACTGTTGGTTAAGGGCTGTAAGTAAGCATTTCACTGTAATGTCTGCACCTGTTGTATTCGGCGCATGTGACCAATAAAATTTGATTTGATTTGATTTGAAATGAGAGAAAGTTCACACTTCGGGACAGTCAAAGCGCTGTGAGTCTGTGCACCCACATGCAGACTTGAAGGGATTTCAGAGAACATGAAGTGCTGGTGGATCTGTCATGGAGTTTTATTGTTTTCAATCAAGTGTAGAGACAGAGTTTTGCATGTTTTAACATTATTGAGTAGAGGGGAAAAGAGATAGATCATCACCCACTGTCGGCAAAAAGACGATTTAATGTCTTCCACACTTTCTTATTCCTTACTCCTTTTCCCTCTGTCGGTTCACCTTCAAGTCATTCTTCTCTGATCTGCAGTGAGAGTGAATTCAAAGTGATTGTCAAAAGTGATTTCGACAACACAGTAAGTGTGGCCCTAGGAAAGACAATGATTAAAGCACACACGTTTTTGTGAAGTGAGAAGAGAAGTGAATAAAGATAGCTACAGGAAACACCAAACTTTTTTATGGTATCATTCATGATTCATATAAGACATTACGCTGTGTTCAGCTATTTAACAGCTTATCCTGGTTGTGGATCTTGCAGGCTACTGGGTACAGACCTGTGTTCAAATACTATTGGAAATCATTTCAAATACTTTATCTGTGCTTAATTGAGCTTTCCTGGCGCAATGGAACCAATTAAATTGTCTCAAAAGTGCAAACCCCGCCCATCTGGAAGTCCAGCCAGACTAAAGTAAACGCTAATAGTATTTGGAAGACTTTAAATAGTATTTGAACCCATATCTGGCTGGGTATTGCTTGAGTCCTCCTCCAGTTGGCCTTTCTACACTTTATTGGGCCAGATTAGTCTTCCAACGAGTTCCGTCCGGGGCTACGCTGAAACACTGGCACTATCATCCATGCACCATGAATACTTTATAACCCTAATAAAACATGCATTTATTGTACCAGAAGTGCAGGGAATTATGCTCTGCCACAATCATTGTGCCTGAACTCCCATCATTATATGTCAAAAAAAGATCTGATGTGATTGGTCAAAAGACCAATTAGTGGAAGAAATATCAGAATTGGGCTGCCTGTGTAAATGCAGCCCTTGAGGCTCATTACTGATGAAACTTGGAGTGATGATCGGTGGCCATTTTCATTATTGGGTCTTGGAATGTTATTGGATTCTATGTAATTCTGTACATCAGGATCTAAAACCTAAACCAAACTTTCAAACATCTAATTGAAATTGAAATATATCCCACTGTACACAAATAGATTAGTTTTGACAGATTTATTGTTGAGTTTTCATTAAATAAACCAATTCATTTAGAGGCATCAAGCCAAAGGCTAAGGAGGAAAATATATTGTTTTCAGCAGTGGTGTAAAGTACTTAAGTTAAAATATTAATTAGTTTTGGGGGGTATCTGTACTTTACTTTACTATTTATATTTTTGACAACTTTTACTTTTACTCCACTACATTCCTAAAGAAAATAATGTACTTTCTAAATTTTCCCTGACACCCAAAAGTACTCCTTACATTTTGAATGCTTAGCAGGACAGGAAAATTGTCTAATTCACGCACTTAAAGAGAAAATCCGTCGTCATCCCTACTGCCTCTGATCTGGTGGACTCACTAAACACAAATGCTTTGTTTGTAAATTATGTCTGAGTGTTGGAGTGTGCCCCTGGCTATCCGTAAATAAAAAAAACAAGAAAATCGTGCCATCTGGTTTGGTTAATATAAGGAATTTGAAATTATTTATACTTTTACTTTACTTTTGATACTTAAGTATATTTTTGCAATTACATTTACTTTTGATACTTAAGTATATTTAAAACTAAATACTTTTTGACTTTTACTCAAGTAGGAATTACTGGGTGACTTTCACTTTTACTTTAGTCATTTTCTATTAAGGTATCTTTACTTTTACTCAAGTATGACAATTGGGTACTTTTTCCACCACTGGTTTTCAGGAGTATAATCTTTTGCTTTATTTTGTTACGGCTCATTTTAGAGTGGGCTTTATAAACCAGCCAACCTTTTATTTCTCTCAAATTCCTATAACGCCAATGAGTTTTTTTCTATATTCTGAGATAGAGATTTGTATTATGAGGATTGGACATTCAGTTAATCCTCTCATTTTTCTCCCCACTTGCAGCATTAACAAAATAATGCATTCAGCTTGAAATGAAATGGATTATTTCGATATGCTTATTAAATTGCAGGAGTCAAAAGCATTCAACAGGGTAGTTAAGCAGAACATTAAACACAAAGGCTGGCTGTTAATGATGTTGGAAATGAATGAATTGACGTGAAGCATTTTCAAAGTCAGGCGAGACTTGTATCGAGATGGTGTCTCCGTTATGAGGGAGATGTCACCAAAAATGATACATTCCCAGCGCTCACATAATAAGACAGACAGCTTGGGTTTGCCTGGAAAACCAACAAAATGATGTATTTATCCAAATGGAACTTCATAAAACTATTTATGAGAATCTTATGAGGAAAACAATAGGAACAGATACTGAGTAATCTGGAAAGTCGTATAGCAAAACAACAAGAATGCTATACGGTCATGATACATTTCATTACACATATTGAGGTATACATTTTGTATGGAAAATAATGGCCATCGACTTACAACCCCACTACCAGGTCAATATCAGGAGAGTGCTACAGCCTCCAGCTCTTACAGCAACTGACATAAATATCATGTCTAGCTGAACCTCTCTGTGTTAAGTGACCTTATGCAGATCAATAGCCATAATGAGAGAGTCTGCAAAAGGGGTAGAGCCATAAACATAAACAACAATGTGTCGTGTCTGCATCCATTAAGATCGGCCCATCTAAGTAAAGGACAGCTGATGATGTTCAACCTCATTAAATACAGGGACAGGCAGACAAGCATGGGTCAAAGGGCCTGTTCTTCAGTAGAATGTACCCACTGGGCACAGACAAGCTATACACTGTTCAATCTGCTACCGTTCAGCAAACGGTACCGGAGCATTAGCTCTCGGACAACAGGCTCCGAAAACAGATTCTAACCCCAAGCCATAACACTGCTAAATAGCCAGACTGCTATCTGCACTGACTCTATGATAGATTAATTTGTATTTTACAAATAATGACTAAAGGATTTCACCCCAAAGAAAGTATAAATGTGTGAACGGTGTTAGAGTTATAATGTAGTGTCAACCCACTAACAGAGGGGGGCGGGACTAAACATTCCAGGGTGAAGGGGACTGATAAAACTGGTTAAAAAAAGCCTCCTAAAGGTGGGCGGACAAAGTGCCTTTGTGTGTCAAGGGGTATAAAGCTGTATGTATGTTTTTTGGCGGCAGCGCTCTCCATGATTAAAAATACAGATCATTCTTGCTGGTTGTGGACCTTGAATCATTTATGATTAAAACCAGAGCCTTACAACCCCTGGTAATGATTCAAGCTTGGGTTGAATTAGAGATAGAAATTCTCATGACAAGTGGTCCTTCGAGCGGAGCTCAAAAATACGTCTTTGTCGTTCTAAGGACACCGAAACCGTGCACGGACGGATGATAGCATCCGTACAGAATAGACCTGGCCTTCAAAGTTAAGGTTATAAACAGGCTGGTGATTAATCTTATGAACGATAGAGACGTTGACGAGAAAAAAGCATTTAATCCCGACTGCAAGGAGGAGGTCAGTAATTTTTATTCATGGATTTTGGTGTAATTATTTGAACTTGTATAAGAATAGTAATTATTGTGAAGGGCAGAGAATAGTTACCAAAATCTCAAAGGAAATAATAATTATTATAAAGGAAGGAAGGGGGGTCCGAAATTGACCCTAGGTGAATAGCTATTACCAAAATAATCTAGTTAATATTGAGATTGTACGAGATACAGTCTTTACAATATAAACAGGAAGGGGGATAATTATCGACGTGTGAGATAGATACATTAAACAAGTCGAGAGTCATAAACAGCTGGGGATTTGCTCTAACTCTGTCTATTTCATGAAACTGGAGCAGTTACGACCTCTAGGTTACGGATAGTGTTAGCAAAAAATCGTATAAGGTTGTATAAATGTGAGACCTAATGATCCATCGAAATATGTCATAATTGTTTCAAGGAAGGGACTAAAATAAGTCGCGTGAGAAAAAATGGTTGTCCCATCCGTTTAAAACTGGGCTCTTAAAAAACTCTGGGTTACGGGTGGAAAAATTTAAATGGTTGATTACAAAAGCAGATCATAACATTCTTCAAAAGTCGCACTATTAATAAGTCCCAAAGGAAATAATTATTGATTGAATTATTACTAAAGGGGGGGATTTCTTATTTTGCTACCATGGGGAATAAATATTCTAAAGAGGTCTGAGAATTAACGGGGGATGAAAGATATATGTTAGGAAGAGATCGAAGAAATATGTTTTATGGATCCATTTGGGAGAAGAGGTATGGATTTATTGGGCATCTCGATGTGGAGAAATTAGAGGCTAAACTGTGGAACGGATTTGAAAAAACAGCAAGGGGAGGGGCTAGAGACAGCGAGAGTATGGCTTTTGGAAGCTCGAAGAAGAAAAATAAAAAAAATAGTTATGCAGAGAGAAAATGAAGAAAAAATTGAGGTTTCAGTGCCTCCCCCAGAGCAGAGGGCAGAAAGGTTATATCCAGTTTTAGTAGAGCAGGCTTGGAAAGAAAGCCCAGATGATAACGTTGTCATGTGTAGGAGAAAATTAGGACTGGTCCACGCCCCTCCCCCACCATATGACGGCCAAGCCGGAATTTTGAAAGAGGGGGAGGCTAATAAAGGTAAGAAAGAGCGGGAAGTTTTACAGAAAGAACCTACAGGAGCAATTAGGGTTGGGTGCCTTGCTCAAGGACACATCGATAGGCAGGCTAAGAGAACAACTGGATAGAGAGAAAGAGTTGAAAAAAGCTACAGAATTTAAAAACAGGGAGTTGAAGAGATTAGAGAGCTGTAATAAATTAGGGAGGCAGAATAGGGGAGGAGATAAGAGGAAGTGCTTTAACTGTAACAAAGAGGGACATTTGGCCAGGGAGTGTAAGGCCCCGTGTAAATACTGTAACAGAACAATGTCATAACCATCGCGACTGCAGGGATAAAGGAAAGGGCAGTGTCCGGGATATGACAGTCTATTTTTTGGTTCCACGGGTAAAATGTTTGAAGAAATTATTTGTGTCGATTAAGAATTGACTAAAAACACCACCAAGCAATTATTTGAGAGGTACCTATACATTTCTAACGATATATACGTATGAACTTTCTCACCCAAACGTAGATGTACGTCATGGGTGAGAAAGTAGAGAATATTTACATTTACAGACATTTGGCGGACACTCTGGTCCAGAGCAACTTATGGGAGCGATTGGGGTTGAGTGCCTTGCTCAGGGGCACATCGACAGATTTTTCACCTGGTCGGAATGGGGAATGGAACCGGCGACCTCTCGGTTACTGGCGCAGCGCTCTTGGTCACTAAGCTGCCTGCTGCCCCATATGAGTTTAAGGAAAGTGCCGTTGTTTGATCATGTGATAAGGTTTAATGGGTAATCAGACCATAACTAATGTGGTTATAGAAGTAATGTATAAATAGTAGAGAGCAAATAGAGGGTTCCATTGAACTATTATGTTTTGTTGGGCATTTCAATAGCGTAAGGTGAAATCTGTGTGTATGAGTGAATTCAACGGCTGGTATGGGTGGTAACCGGATACTACTGAGTATTTGGTTAGGTGTGTTGCTGAATGAGGTGAGAGCTAATGCAGTTTTCATTTGGTGACGTCACTTGCTCTATGAACTGCAGTAGTTGCTTTAAGGGAATTGCAGATTGTGTGGAGTGACTGGCAATGTATGTGGAGGGTCCCTGGTTCGAACCCAGGTAGGGACAGTGTCTAAAGCTTTCGCATTGGGGCTATGGACCTAGATTACTACGTGGATTGAGAAATGTGAGAAGTTGAATTAGATGGCTTTAGAAGTATTCTAGAAAAGTCTATGTAAATATGTTACAGGTCCCTGCGCCTCCCCCGTTGTGTAGGAAGGAGCAGGGGGTGAGAGACAGTACATAGTTTAAATGATAGGAATATAAAAAATGTATGCTTATCAACGATAGCAAGTATTTGTTTTATTAATTAGGGCCTAATCAGAGAGAACAGTTAAAGAAATTGAATAGCGAACTGAAATGGCGATAGAGCTGTGAAAATTATTTAAGTTGAGGACAAAGGAAAATAATTTATGATTCTAGTTCCCGGGTAAAAAGGTTGTACTTGCTTGACTAGATCGAGCAGAAGTTTTAATAGTTGAATGAAAAGCATTTCTTTGACGAAGTCTAATGGTTATTACTTTATTGTATAGGTTGGGTAACACCAGTGGTGTATGAAAATAATTGATCAATTCTAAAACGATAATTTGGTTTCGTTACGTGAACAATGGGATATCGTTTTTACTATTAGGATGATGGATTGAATAAACATTGGTTATAAGTATGAAGTTATTAAACAATAGGTTTATATTTTAAAAACATCAATGCAACAGGTTGCAATGATTAAAGTAATAGTAAATTGGGAATATACAGTAAAAATAATAATATGCCATTCAGCAGACAGGCCATGAACACAGAGGACGTGGCCAGAGCGGTAGAAGGAATGACCCACCCCAAAACAGGAATAGTAAGGTTTGGGCTGCCGTTAGAGGGCAAGGGGTTTCAGGGGATGCCCAGAGGACACTTTTGCCATGGGCCGATCACGGAGAGTATGTTGGGAAAATAACTGAATTGTGTAATAGCCTCAGAGAGACATGCAATACATCATGATCAGAATAACAGACAGGACAGAGCCAGGAAAGAAAGAAAAGAGAGAGAAGCCTAACAGACGTCTATTTCCCAGCTTTGAGCGTGAGGAAGATAAGGCGTGACTAGTCCTTGAGGGAGAAAGAGTAGAACCCTTTGATCCAAATTGTGAGGTGTTTGAATTGGCTACTATTGACTTAGCACTTCAACAGGAACAATAGAAGGGGAGACAGATTTTCCTAGGGGGTTGATCAAATAATTGATAATGGATCATTTGAGATGAGATCACATGTAGCAGATTTAGGGTAATCAATTAAATAATCATTGTATACTCGAGGAATTTTGAGTGGTTTTATGGATTAGTTATGAGGAATTAGATTGATACAAACAATTATTGATGGGTTAGGACTGGGGATATCTGTATCATGTTTTGTGTGTACTACCATCTTTAGATTACTGATGGTAATTGAAGGTTAACAAAATGTATAACCAGGAGAAAGAGATTAGCTTATCTCATTGGAATGTTGCCCAGGGCTAGGGGGAGCAGTAGTGAAGTTAGGCAGTATTTAGGTGGTAAAAGGGAGCTACCAAATTAAGTTGAGCCTGGCTATCTTTGATTGTTGTTTTTCAATTGGGCTTTTCAAATAAAAAACAACACACCCAGTATGATGTTTATAAAGGGTTGTTATGTTGAATTTAGGGGACTTTCAACAGTTCATAGGTGGTGTTTACTATGCTGTGGGATGGAACGGTTTGTTGGGGGATATTTGAAACATTAAAATAACAGAAGAGGGAGAGAGCTTTCCCTGAATGAAAGATACCTGTTGCTAGTCAATTGTACTAATCTTGGATTACTTTTACGGGATAGAAGTAAGTTGAGATATTATCAAATGTTGTCATTTACATTTCATTTTTATTAGGCTTTAATAAACAACAAGTTGGTATTTGAAACTAAATTAATGCAATGAGCTGTAGTAATCAGAGGAAGGCACAATCTAATGCGAAACAGCTATTGCCTAGATCATTGATTTAGTAATAAGATCAGGAAGATAGTAGTAATAGGAAGCTGGATAGGATAATTTAAGATAGGGACTAGCTGTCCAGAAATAGATGAAGAATGATGATCTTTTTGGGAATGATAGACTGCTGTAAAGCTTGGGTACTCCATTATGTACTGCATACTGGTAAATTAAGTGATCTTATCTATGGGAAGGCAATGGCAGCCCATGGTAAAATCATTTGGAACTCTGAGGAGGAAGAACAATTTATGAATAGGAAAAAGTAGCTCACTTCCCAACAGTCTTAGCTTTTCCAACATATAACAGGGATTTTACCCAAATGGTAGAGAGTAAAGAGGGATATGAAATTGGTCATGATTTAAAGATGGTGATGAGGTTTTGTGCCCCACAGGTGAACTAAAGGAGAAGGTGACCCACTCTATCTAACCAGGTGACTGGTGAGCATCCAGTCCCTAAAGAAGAAAGACTGGAAGCAGGCCTGTTGGGAAGGGCCCTATCAGGTTATATTGGTCACTGCCATTAGAATAGCAGAAAGAGCAACCTCGGTCCACGTTACCCACTGCAAAGGTAAGAACACATACAAGCACCACCGAACACATGCAGAGTTAGAGAGAAGAACTGTACCAATAGGGTCTGGGGATCAACTCTGTTAACGAAGATCTCCTACCCCAACCTATCATCACTGTAGTGTGTTCTCAGTGTGTGAGTATGGGGTGAAACCAAGCAGAAAGACTGAGGACAGGAGAGGGTTGGCGGTTTTTGGGAAGGGGGGTAACTTGAGCTGCATCATAGTCTCGGCAATGGTCTTGATATGTCAAGATCCACCACCAATTAAGCTATGCCCTTACCATTGTTAAGAAGTAAAAGAGAAGAGAAGCGACCCGACATACTGACCGTCAAGGACGGGAGGCCTACAAAATGGGAGTCAGAGAAGGGCAGACTGTAGGATTCAAAATAAAGGTTAGGGACGTAGCCAACGGGTGGGGTACATGTCAATAAGCAAGCAATGTGGGATTATAAAATCCCATTGTATTTATGTTCAGCTCCCTCGGCGGATTGTTCCTGGGCTCAGGTGTTTAGACATACTGGGAGACAGAGAGATGAGACGGGGGGGCTGGACGTCCAGATGGAGGATAAGAAGGTATAACGACATCCCCACGGAGATGGTAGTAACAATAGTAAAGGTCACTAAAGAGGCCAATTGCACAGGGATTGGGCTAGCAAAGTTGACTTACTCGGCCAACCCACCTAGGTTCACTTTAACTCCTGGCGAATACCAGTGTTACAGACATAGAAATGGCACCCGTAACTTGGGTGATTTTGATGGCTGTAAGGAGATAATTAGACTGATTTAGATAGGGGAGGGGGAAAAAATCAGGCAGAAAGGGCCGGTGTCTATAGAATGATAAGCCATTGTTGCACATTTATATCTAACAACACCACACTGGATGGGACAGTCACCAGAGCTCTTGCAGAATTAACTGCACTAAGTGAAGAATGAACTGAGAACTCAGAAGTTAGTACATCGTGGATAGGGTGGTTTGATGAAATGTTTGGTAAATGGAAAACCATAGCAGCCACCATTTTAGGAGTGGTCAGTGTTTGTATGGGTATTCTTGTATTATGTGGTTGTTGTCTTGTTCCCTGTGTCCAAGGATTGATGAGTAAGGCGTTGGTGAAATGCAGTATCTCAGCAATGATGAGAGATGGACCGACTCCAGACTCTGACCAGGGGAATGTGAAAAACGATCCTCCAGGCTTGGTGGATGACGAGGATTTTGACCGTGAAAGACCGCCATTGGATGAAATGTTTATTAGTTCTGACGTAATCTCTGAGATTAATCATGCTTGTAAAATACATTTATCCTGAATGTGAAAACATTTAGTCAAAGGGGTGGATTGATAGATTAATTTGTATTTTAAGAATAATGACTAAAGGATTTCACCCCAAATACAGTATAAATGTGTGAATGGTGTTAGAGTTATAATGTAGTCATTATCAACCCAGTAACAGAGGGGGGCGGGACTAAACATTCCAGGGTGAAGGGGATTGAGAAAACTGGTTAAAAAAAGCCTCCTAAAGGTGGGCGGAGCAAAGTGCCTTTGTGTGTCAAGGGGTATAAAGCTGTATGTATGTTTTTTGGCGGCAGAGCTCTCCATAATTAAAAATACAGATCATTCTTGCTGGTTGTGGACCTTGAATCATTTATGATTAAAACCAGAGCCTTACAACCCCTGGTAATGATTCAAGCTTAGGTTGAATTAGAGATAGAAATTCTCATGACACTCTATCTTTCACTGACCCTATGAGCACTCACTAGACTATATACTGTATATACACCATATATATATATACTCACTCACACACACTACATTGGCACTCCCAAACAAAACCCACAGACATTCACATACACTACATACGCACACACACTTTTACACTCATAAATTGCTTCCGCTACTATATTTTACTCATATTATTATCTATCCTGATGCCCAGTCACCTTACCCTGCCTTTGTGTACATGCAGTTGAAGTCGGAAGTTTACATACACCTTAGCCAAATACATTTCAACTCAGTTTTCACAATTCCTGACATTTAATCCTAGTAAAAATCCCCTGTCTTAAGGTCAGTAAGGATCACCACTTTATTTTAAGAATGTGAAATGTCAGAATAATAGTAGTGAAAATGATTTATTTCAGCTTTTATTTATTTCATCACTTTCACAGTGGGTCAGAAGTTTATATACATTTAATTAGTATTTGGTAGCAATGCCTTTCAATTGTTTAAATTGAGTCAAACATTTCGGGTAGACTTCCACAATCTTCCCACAATAAGTTGGGTGAATTTTGGTCCATTCCTCCTGACAGAGCTAGTGTAACTGAGTCAGGTTTTTAGGCCTCCTTGCTCGCACACGCTTTTTCAGTTCTGCCCACACATTTTCTATAGGGTTGAGGTCAGGGCTTAGTGATGGCAACTCCAATACCTTGATTTTGTTGTCCTTAAGCCATTTTTCCACAACTTTGGAAGTATGCTTGGGGTCATTGTCCATTCGGAAGACCCATTTACGACCAAGCTTTAACTTCCTGACTGATGTCTTGAGATGTTGCTTCAATACATCCACATACTTTTCCTTCCTCATGATGCCATCTATTTTGTGAAGTGCACCTGTCCCTCCTGCAGCAAAGCACCCCACAGCATGGTGCTGCCACCCCCTTTTCCTCCAAACATAACGATGGTCATTATGGTCAAACAGTTCTATTTTTGTTTCATCAGACCAGAGGACATTTCTCCAAAAAGTACGATCTTTGTCCCCATGTGCAGTTGCAAACTGTAGTCTGGCTTTTTTATGGCGATTTTGGAGCAGTGGCTTCATCCTTGCTGAGCGGCCTTTCAGGTTATGTTGATTTAGGACTCGTTTTACTGTGGATATAGATACTTTTGTACCTGTTTCCTCCAGCATCTTCACAAAGTCTTTTGCTGTTGATCTGGGATTGATTTGCACTTTTTGCACCAAAGTACGTTCATCTCTAGGAGACAGAACGCGTCTCCTTCCTGAGCGGTATAACGGCTGTGTGGTCCCATCGTGTTTATACTTGCGTTCTATTGTTTGTACAGATGAATGTGGTACCTTCAGGTGTTTGGAAATTGCTCCCAAGGATGAACCAGACTTGTGGAGGTCTACAATTTTGTTTCTGAGGTCTTGGCTGATTTATTTTGTTTTTCCCATGATGTCAAGCAAAGAGGCACTGAGTTTGAAGGTAGGCCTTGATATACATCCACAGGTACACCTCCAATTGACTCAAATGATGTCAATTAGCCTATCAGAAGCTTCTAAAGCCATGACATCATTTTCTAGAATTTTCCAAGCTGTTTAAAGGCACAGTCAACTTAGTGTATGTAAACTCCTGACCCACTGGAATTGTGATACAGTGAATTATAAGTGAAATAATCTGTCTGTAAACAATTGTTGGAAAAATTCCTTGTGTCATGCACAAAGTAGATGTCCTAACCGACTTACCAAAACTATAGTTTGTTAACAAGAAATGTGTGGAGTGGTTGAAAAATGAGTTTTAATGACTCCAACCTAAGTGTATGTAAACTTCCAACTTCAACTGTATCTACCTTTAAATACCTCGTACCTCTGCGCATTGATCTGGTATGCAAGCATTTCACGGTAAATTCTACACCAGTTGTATTCGGCACATCTGACAAATAATATTTAATTTGAATTGACATCAGTTAGTTTTGATTTACATTTGGCTGAGTTGTCAACTAACGTGAATTCAATGTGAAATAAACAAAAGAAATCACCATGTCATTGGATTTAGGTTAAAAGTTGGGTTTTTGCCCAGTAGGTAGATTTCCACAGAGCTTGTGGCATGACAGAACTCATTAGAAGCTGTATAGACCAATATTCAATTTTTACAGTAGAGACACAGGGGCAGGATGGTAAGAGTGAACGTACAGGTTGTCCTCAGATCACCTGTGTGTCCTCAACTGCTTTAGTTATACCTTGTCAGCCTAAGACATCTAGTAGGCAGGTTCAAACTCAGTCAATCCATAGACAGACTAACAACAGGCAAAGCTTGAACGTACAGGCTACCAGCCATAGCTACAAATACACATTTAATCAAACCCCATATTTTCTCATCACAGCCATCGTTAATACCGAGAGCCTAGTCAATACAAGCAGCGTTTTGAGATTAATAAGAATGCGCCTCTGTATTCCTAAACTAATTCCACCACTCTCTGCCTGTATTAATGTGTTTGTTACAGAGATGACTCATTTGCGTATGTAATATATTATGTTCATTGGAACAGTCGGGGAGCGTGCCTGCAAGATTAATAAGATACTTTATTTTAAATGAAAATGCTTATTACCACCAAGGCTTCCTGGGGAGGAAGGCAATACTCATCTTTCATCAGTAGGATCCCCTGATAAACACACACACACACACACACACACCCTGTGATTCACAGCAGCTGCCGTAACCCTGGGTACTACCACGTAAGGAAGACATATATACGTTTTCACGCCAACACCAACAATCAGGAACATAGGTGTATACTATGCAGTATCAACATAGCCTACATGGTGGTGACAAAAATAACTGTAATGAAAATACAACTTCTGATGCAGAACACAGCATTTACAGACATCCATATACAGTACACGGTTATTCAATATCCATATATATATATATATATATATATATATATATATATATATATATATATATATATATTCCCTTGTGGTTTGTTTCAGGGCAAATAACTTAGTGCCCTTAGTGCCAGCATTCCCAGAACCTGCACTAGTGTGAATAGTTTGGATGCGTCCCAAATGGCTCCCTATTCACTAATTACTGCAGGGCCAATATGACTTTGGACAAAAGTAGTGCACTATGGAATAGGGTGCTATTTGGGATGCAGCCAGAAAGAGGCTATGTACAGTATGAGAGAGTAAACTAGGTCAATTTAAGACACTGTGTTTCCAATTAGTCCGAATGGAGGACTGTTAATTTGAGCAGCATGTCCTCTGTCCTTAGCAAGTGGAAATGCTGATGTAGACTGAAGCACCGTAATTGATACAGAGTTAATTTCTGCTCGCAAGCAACGCAACTCACCATAACTCATATCTCCCCTCCACAATGTGTTATTGCTTGCTAGGGGATGGGGAAGGGGGTGGCGAGCGACCTCTAGCATACTCACATGTCTGTAATTGAAGTGGTACTTGAGGACATTGCTTTAACTACGAACGAATGCATCACTCCTCTCTCTCTAAAACAATCACTCCACTCTATACAACATTATCCCCAAATGACCCGCTCTCACTTCAAAGCCCACTACAGAGTTGAAACACTCTACTACCATCACTTCAAACCCTTACATTTCAAGTCTTTTGGGTCATAAGAGAGATAAGATTGGTGAGTTGTTTTTTGTTTGGCTAAAATTTCCTCTGAAAATCCACCATGTGGCCCATGCTGTTCAAGTCCTGTGGCTGAATCCTAGAACAACTATTAGTCCTCTGGAAGACTTGTGTCTCTGAAGGCCTGAGTAGCAACACCATGGATGCGTCCCAATTGGCACCCTATTCCCTTTATAGTGCCCTACTTTTGTCCAGGCCTCATAGGGCTGTGTTCAAAAGTAGTGCACTATATAGTTAGTAAAAACATCTTGAGACACAACCCTCCTTTTCTTTCTCACAGAGCCAAGAGTGTCCTCTCTCCCGCTTTTCCTCACACCAAGTGAGAGAAATGTGACAAGCTAGTCTGCTGTCATTTTGGTGCTTGCTGCTGAATATCAAAGGGCATGCGACATCGTCAGAACTAACAGAGCCCATTTGTTTGCATTCACATAATGCTGCTTTGCAAATGTATTTGGGACTAAATGAAATAAGAAACATATTTCCTGACAAATTTGTATTCTGGTACTCTACTTCTGGCGTCTGGGATGAACAGAAAGACAGATACTTAAATTAAGAAAGTTATTGTGATCCCCTTAAGCCACAAGAGGAAAATAAAGTTAAAACGTTTTATCATGCACAGTAAGCAGGTAATCAGATTCATGCTTTGGGTCATGAGACGGTGCACATCAAATTAAGTGTCTCGTACACATGATACGCAGGTTAGTTAGTTAGGAGAGAATGCTCTATGGAAGTGAGAAAATTAAGCATTCATAGTGTGTATGTCTTTCTTACACAATAAAAGGCTCAGGCCCCATAATGAGCCAGTATGCAAATCTTAAAATCATGACTGACTCTGAGTATTTAAGAGATTATACTACATAATTGAGTTTTTTCCCCCTCAGATTTTCATGGCTGAGTCTCACAATCGCATATTTCAATCAAGTCTTTTCCTGTTGGCTTTTAAAGATGACTTTTTAATGGAAATCACAGCCGTTTGGAATATTTAAATCAGTGCAGTCAAAAACTTGATTTTCCTGTGTTTTACATATAGACTGAACAAAAATATAAACGCAACATGCAACAATTTCAAAGATTTTACTGACTTACAGTTCATATGAGGAAATCAGTCAATTGAAATTAATAAATTAGGCCCTAATCTATGGATTTCATGTGACTGGGAATACAGATATGCATCTGTTGGTCACAGATACCTTTAAAAAAATGGGCATCACAATGGGCCTCAGGATCTCATCACAGTATTTTTGTGCATTCAAATTGCCAGTGATAAAATGCAATTGTGTTCGTTGTCTGTAGCTTATACCTGCCCATACCATAACCCCACCGCCACCATGGGGCACTCTGTTCACAATGTTGACATCAGCAAACCGCTCGCCCACACAACACCATACACATGGTCTGCGGTTGTGAGGCCGGATGGACGTACTGCCAAATTCTCTAAAATGACGTTGGAGGCGGCTTAAAGAGAAATTAACATTAAATTATCTGGCAATAGCTCTGGTGGACATTCCTGCATTCAGCATGCCAATTGCACACTCCCTCAAAACTTGACACATCTGTGGCATTGTGTTGTGTGACAAAACTGCACATTTTAAAGTGGCCTTTTATTGTCCCCAGCACAAGGTGCACCTGTGTAATGATCATGCTGTTTAATCAGCTTCTTGATACGCCACAGCTATCAGGTGGATGGATTATATTGGCAAAGGAGAACTGCTCACTAACAGGGATGTAAACAAATTTGTGCACAACATTTGAGAGAAATAAGCTTTTTGTGCGTATGGAATATTACTGGGATCTTTTATTTCAGCTCATGAAACATGGGACCAACACTTTACATGTTGTGTTTATATTTTTGTTCAGTTCCACACTATGAAGATGGAATAATACTGTGAAATTGTGAAAATTATGATAATTCCTTTTTAATATAAGGGCTGAAAAGACTACATTAAATTTCAGCCTATTTTGTTTTGGTGGGATGGAGTTCTGGTCTGCCTGGTGACATAACTAGGTGGTAAATTAGTTAATAGACCAATAAGAAAGACATTTCAAAACCTCTCTGCCAATAACAGGTCGTTTTCACTTTTCCCCTCCCAAATCAGACCACTCCCAGACAGTCCTAGCAAACATTTTACTTGAGAAATTGCTCTTTGCTAAGTATCTATTTGTGTATTATTGTATTTTTACTATTTTAATTGAAAACAATCACAGTAAGGCACTTAATTTTAACCCAGAAATTATTTGATATTGAGATAAAAATGGCTGCATTGGACCTTTTAGCTTGGCAGACATATTATATTTTTGACATCACTGACAGACAGAGTACAGTAGATGATGATGACAGCTCTGGCAAGTAAGTGTTCATATTTCTGAAGCATTTATGCTTTGAAGCATTTATTTAAAAGACGAGGATCTTCCAGCACTTATGTCCACCTCTGACTTTGTCTATTATGATTTTACCTACAAATCATCCAGTTCAAGGTTTTAGTGACTGTAATGCGAGTACCTGCTTATACAGTATGTGAAACAACAAAACTATCAAACAAACACCCAAATCTATTTTATATACCAAACACACCAACGGGCAAGGACAGGCCTATATGTAAACATTCATTTGGATGTTCCTGAACATAATGTATGCTCTCATTGTCACGCCCTGGCTCTGGGGACTCTTTAATGTTGAGCCAGGGTGTTAGTTCCTATGTTTAGTTGTTCCTTGTTTTCTGTCTAGATCGTTTAGATCTATGTTGGCCAGGGTGCTTCCCGATCAGAGGCAGCTGTTGCTCGTTGTCTCTGATTGGGAACCATACTTAGGCAGCCTGTTTTGCACAGTTGATTGTGGGATCTTGTTCTGTATAGGTTTGTGTTGGTGAACCTTTAGACTTCACGTATCGTTTTGTTGTTTTGTTGTTGATGTAAAGTACTCATTAAAAGATGGACGCCTATCACGCTGCGCCTTGGTCCGGTTCCTATAACGACCGTGACAGAAGATCCCACCAATATAGGACCAAGCAGCGTGTGCAGGAGCAAACGCCGGGTATGGAACAGGAGGTTACTCTGGTAGATGTCCTCCTCGGTTGGGGGAGAATCACAGAGGAGGAGGCCATCCGCTACCGGAGGGCGAAGAGGGAGGATGCCCAGGCAGGAGAGGAGAAGCGGCGCCAACCGGGCCGTCGTCGGACAGGCGAGAGGCAACCCCAAGTAATTTTTTTGGGGGGGCACACGGCATGGACGACGGGGCTGCTGGAGGCAGCTACAGGGCGAGTTTGCGGACTAAGAGAGGAGGCCACCAGGTTACGGGGGCCATTGGTCATGAGGGGGAAGGAGAGTGTAGAGGCACGGCGAGAGGTACTGGGGTGTGTTACCAGTCCGGTCCGGCCCGTTCCTGATCCCCGCACAAGGCCAGTGGTGTGTGTTCCCAGTACGGTACGGCCTGTTCCTGTCCTTCGCACCAAGCCTGTGGTGCGCGTCGCCAGCCCGGTCCGGCCTGTTCCTGCTCCCCGCACCAAGCCTGTGGTGCGCGTCGCCAGCCCGGTCCGGCCTGTTCCTGCTCCCCGCACCAAGCCTGTGGTGCGCGCCGCCAGCCCGGTCCGGCCTGTTCCTGCTCCCCGCACCAAGCATGTGGTGTGCGTCGCCAGCCCGGTCCGGCCTGTTCCTGCTCCCCGCACCAAGCTAGTGGTGCGCGTCGTCAGCCCGGTCCGGCCTGTTCCTGCTCCCCGCACCAAGCCTGTGGTGCGCGTCGCCAGCCCGGCCCGGCCCGTTCCTGCTCCCCGCACCAAGCCAGTGGTGCGCGTCGTGCCCACCCGGCCCCTCCCCTGTGGTGTTTGGTTGGCGCGGTCACAGTCCGCGCCTTTGGGGGGGGGGGGGGGGTACTGTCACGCCCTGGCTCTGGGGACTCTTTAATGTTGAGCCAGGGTGTTAGTTCCTATGTTTAGTTGTTCCTTGTTTTCTGTCTAGATCGTTTAGATCTATGTTGGCCAGGGTGCTTCCCGATCAGAGGCAGCTGTTGCTCGTTGTCTCTGATTGGGAACCATACTTAGGCAGCCTGTTTTGCATAGTTGATTGTGGGATCTTGTTCTGTATAGGTTTGTGTTGGTGAACCTTTAGACTTCACGTATCGTTTTGTTGTTGATGTAAAGTACTCATTAAAAGATGGACGCCTATCACGCTGCGCCTTGGTCCGGTTCCTATAACGACCGTGACACTCATGCTATGCCATAATCTCCAGGGGTAAGCAAGGTAGTCCTATGCAAAGCATTTCCATCTACAGCAACCCACCTAAGAAGCATTTTTTCAAGGCTCAGTTTTGCTGTTCAAGATGAGTTGTCTTTCCAGGAGTGGTTGTCAGATGTAGGGCCCAAATGACTGGCTGACTGGTGGTGCTGATCTGATGTTCAGGGCCTGTGTAGTCTGTCCTCTCTCAGCACTGGCTTGTTGGCTGCATGATGAGACTGTGGTAAGATGGAGGAAGAGTCCAAATGGTTGATTAGGAAAGCTGTGTGTCATCTTCAAAACCTGGGTGGCCCCTGTGGAATCACTTTATGGACACTCCATGAGCATCTTCAATAATCATATTTTTTAAGATTGGAAGAAAGTAGTTCAAGATTAATATAAGTCTGCATTATATTGATTACTGTATGAATGAATCTATCTGGATGAATCCCTACAGTTTACCTAGCAGTGGTGTCTGTGCATTCTATGTTCCGAGGTTGACATATATTAAACTCTGGCCATTATGTGTACAATATTAATAATCAGAGTACTGTAACATATTTCTGTAAGACCAATTTTTCTGGTCCAGTGCAATAGCACGGAACATGCATCTAAATCAAACTCATATAACTGATCATATTGATCTCATGCACATCTTTTCAGCAGGTAGAGGTAAAAGGGCCATTAGTGACCCTGTTGTTGGTTCAATCAAATCCCCCCGAAATGTATTGGTACATCATAAATGGGTCCTGGTCAAAAGTAGTGCACTATATAGCGAATAGGGTGCCATTTGGGACGGAAACTGTCACACAGAGCTACAGTAAGTAATGTAGGTAAGGGATGAAGTGAACCTATAGCAGGATAGCTCTCCACAAGGTGGGTTGAGCATGAACTGACAGCATGCTGTTCAATACTGAGCCATGCTGACTGACAAATAGCGTGGATTGGTACAGGGCAAGTCCATGGGGTGATGGTGAGACCCCCATTTTTCACTTTAAAATGTTTGTCAAACAAACCAATGATTGCAAATTGTTAAAAGTAGTCCTTGTGCATATAGTTGTCTGGTTTGTTTCAGTTGAAATCATTGTTTTTTGTTTGACATACAGTACCAATCAAAAGTTTGGACACACCTACTCATTCCAGGGTTTTCTTTATTTTTACTATTTTCTACAATGTAAAATAATAGTGAAGACATCTAAACTATGAAATAACACATATGAAATCATGTAGTAACCAAAAAAGTGTTAAATAAATCAAAACATATTTTATATTTGAGATTCTTCAAAGTAGCCACCCTTTGCCTTGAGGACAGCTTTGCACACTCTTGGCATTCTCTCAACCAGCTTCACTTGGAATGCTGAGCACTTGTTGGCTGCTTTTCCTTCACTCTGCGGTCCAACTCATCCCAAACCATCTCTATTGGTTTGAGGTTCGGGGGATTGTGGAGGCCAGGTCATCTGATGCAGCACTCCATCACTCTCCTTCTGGGTCAAATAGCCCTTACACAGCCTGGAGGTGTGTTGGTTCATTGTCCTGTTGAAAAACAAATGATTGTCCTGCTAAGCCCAAACCAGATGGGATGGCGTATCACTGCGGAATGCTGTGGTAGCCAAGCTGGTTAAGTGTGCCTTGAATTCTAAATATATCACAGACAGTGTCACCAGCAAAGCACCCCCACACCATCACACCTCCTCCTCCATCCTTCACGGTGGGAACTACCATGTCTGGTGTTCAACCTTCCCAAGTTCTCTCACGTCACCCCCCTCCTCCGCACACTCCACTGGCTTCCAGTTGAAGCTCGCATCCGCTACAAGACCATGGTGCTTGCCTATGGAGCAGTGAGGGGAACGGCACCTCTGTACCTTCAGGCTCTGATCAGTCCCTACACCCAAACGAGGACATTGCGTTCATCCACCTCTGGCCTGCTGGCTCCCCTTCCTCTGCGGAAGCACAGCTCCCGCTCAGCCCAGTCAAAACTGTTCGCTGCTCTGGCACCCCAATGGTGGAACAAGCTTCCTCACGACGCCAGGACAGCGGAGTCACTCACCACCTTCCGGAGACATTTGAAACCCCACCTCTTTAAGGAATACCTGGGATAGGATAAAGTATTCCTTCTAACCCCCCCCCCCCCCCCCCAAATTGTAAAGTGGTTATCCCACTGGCTATAGGGTGAACGCACCAATTTGTGAGTCGCTCTGGCTAAGAGCGTCTGCTAAATGACGTTAATGTGCCCTTGAGCAAGGCACTTAACCCTAATTGCTCCTGTAAGTCGCTCTGGTTAAGAGCGTCTGCTAAATGACTAAAATGTAAAATGTAATGTAAATGTAATGTAATGTGTTTGCCTTGGTGTAATGAACATCTCTCTCCACCAGGAGGCTAAAGCACTGGTCCTCTGTAGCTCAGCTGGTAGAGCAAGGCGCTTGTAACGCCAGGGTAGTGGGTTCGATCCCCGGGATCACCCATACGTAAAAATTTATGCACACATGACTGTAAGTCGCTTTGGATAAAAGCGTCTGCTAAATGGCATATTATTATTATTTATTATTATGGAGATCATCCGTTCACCTACACTGCGTCTCACAAAGACAGCGGTTGGAACAAAACATCTCAAATTTAGACTCCAGACCAAAGGACAGATTTCCACTGGTCTAATGTCCATTGCTCGTGTTTCTTGGCCCAAGCAAGTCTCTTCTTATTATTGGTGTCTTTTAATAGTGGTTTCTTTGCAGCAATTCGACCATGAAGGCCTGATTCACGCAGTCTCCGCTGAACAGTTGATGTTGAAATGTGTCTGTTACTTGAACTCTGTGAAGCACTTATTTGGGCTGCAATTTCTGAGGTTGGTAACACTAATGAACTTATCCTCTGCAGCAGAGGTAACTCTGGGTCTTCCTTTCCTGTGGCGGTCTTCATGAGAGCCAGTTTCATCATAGCACTTGATGGTTTTTGCGACTGCACTTGAAGAAACTTTCAAAGTTCTTCACATTGTCCGTATTGAGTCACCAACCGTATTTGGCAAATAAAGCTGATTCTGACTTGTTAACCTTAGTTCAGTTGGTTTATCATATGTCAGTTTACATTCTAGTATTTGGGACTGGTTATGTACTGGATGAAGCCAACTCCAACATTGTTTTAGAGAATTTGGCAGTACGTCCAACCGGCCTCACAACCGCAGACCACGTGTAACCACGCCAGCCCAGGACCTCCACATCCGGCTTCTTCACCTGCAGGTTCGTCTGAGACCAGCTAACCGGACAGCTGATGAAACTGTGGGTTTGCACAGCCAAAAAATTTCTGCACAAACTTTCAGAAACCGTCTCAGGGAAGATCTGCGTGCTCGTCGTCCTCACCAGGGTCTTCACCTGACTGGAGTTTGGCGTCGTAACCGACTTCAATGAGCAAATGCTCACCTTAGATGGCCATTGGCACATTGGAGAAGTGTGCTCTTCACGGATGAATCCTGGTTTCATCTGTACTGGGCAGATGGCAGACAGCGTGTATAGCGTCGTGTGGGCGAGCGGTTTGCTGATGTCAATGTTGTGGACAGAGTGCCCCATGGTGGCGGTGGGGTTATGGTATGGGCATGCATAAGCTACGGACAACGAACACAATTGCATTTTATCAATGGCAATTTGAATGCACCGAGACACCGTGACGAGTTCCTGAGGCCCATTGTCGTGCCATTCATCCACCGCCATCACCTCATGTTTCGGCATGATAATGCACAGCCCCATGTCGCAAGGATCTGTACACAATTCCTGGAAGATGAACATTTCCAAGTTCTTCCATGGCCTGCATACTCTTCTAACATGTCACCCACTGAGCATGTTTGGGATGCTCTGGATCAACATTGAAGAGGATTGAGACAACATTCCACAGGTCACAATCAACAGCCTGATCAACTTTATGCGAAGGAGAAGTGTCGCTCTGCATTAGGCAAATGGTGGTCACACCAGATACTGACTGGTTTTCTGATCCACACCTCTACCTTTTTTTAAGGTATCTGTGACAGATACATACATAATCTGTATTCCCAGTCATGTGAAATCCATGAATTAGGGCCTAATAAATTTATTTCAATTGTCTGATTTCCTTATATGAACTGTAACCCAGTAAAATCGTAGAAATTGTTGCATGTTGCGTAAACATTTTTGTTCAGTGTAGTTGGAAAATGGCTCCTAAGCAGTATTTTGTTTATTTGTGTGTTATTTCTTACATCATTAGCCCAGGAAATGTTTTGTGTTATTACATACAGCCAGAAAGAACTACAACCATTTCGCTACACCCGCAATAACATCTGCTAAACATGTGCATGTGACAAATAAAATGTGATTTGATTTGACAACCAAACATGTCTAAATCTTTGAGGTGGCTGTAATCAGTCTATAAGGCTGCCACAGATATTGATCCAGAAAGCAATTTACAACAAGAAGCCCTCATGCCTTGCACATGTCAACTGCTTTCTTATTTGTGTTTGTTTGATGGGGCAAATTAAGGGCCTTTGTGGTACAATGCCAGGTGCAGGTACCTGGCCCTATACTGAAACTCATATGGCTGCGTCTAATGTGTACAATTCTGCTGAGGTGTGGTAGCATTGTTTCAAAATAATTGTGTTTGTGCATGTGTTTACGTCCACATGTGTATACAACTCAGTACGTCTCAGCTACGCCACTGCAGATGCAACAAAAGATTCAACAATATTTACAATGATTTTTGAGAAGTGTAACTTCGTAAAAATTTACTTAGATTTCACCTAATATTAACATTCTGTTATAAAGAGCACATAAAGTTCAACTTCATAAAAAACCTGTTCTCCCATCAAAAAAATAAATAAAAAGACTATAGTAAGTTCCTATTAAGTGCCAAATAAAGTAACAGGGTTGACCGCAACAGGTTTGACTGTAACAGTGTTGACTGTAACAGGGTTGACGATTTCATCTTAAATCAGCCATAATTCCCCTGTATCAGGGAGAATGAAAGCTTGTTGTGTGCAGGCGGGAGTGGCAATTGAATGCAAGCTTAACAAAAAACATTTATAGCCTGAAAATGGCAACAGAAACTCGCTGTGGCCCCAGGACAGATGGGAGCTGTTGTTCCTCCCTTGGGCAGGCAGCAGCTCTCAGGCTGTAAGTACGTCATCTTCCCCATAAGCCATTGTTGTTGTGGTAGCGGCACACTGTTTCCACCCTCAGGCTGCTATTGTATTGTGTACTCTGCCCCTGAAGCCTCCCGAATCCATTCATTAAACAACCTCTCAGGGCTGGCCCTAACTGCAGGAGATGGAATTGCCTGCCATCATGATACATTTGCTGATTGTAGAATATCTATGCTCAAGGAACTTGTTTTGTGTTTTGACTAACATATAACCAGTCTCTAGATCTGACAATGTCTACGCCTAGCACTCCTTTTCAAAAATCTTCAATAATTTTTTTGGTACATGCTATGTAAGAGCAATAGTGTGACATTTGCTGAGTTTCTAACATGGGCACCTATACGATCCAAAGTTGCTTTTCTCATTGTATTTGGATGTCCATGGTGTATTTATTTGGTTACCAGGGAATAAAAACAAGATTAACTGTGGTTATGATAGAATGCACTATGCATTATTCACAGGTGGTTAACAGAAAGCATACAATGGGTTTCACCTATAATAACAAAGCAAAGATATCCAGATGATAAATTCATGGTTCTTGTGAAATATGTACAATACTATTACTATCGTCTTGGAGCAACGATTAACTCAATTAACAATTAACTTCAGTATATTACTGCATTGTTATGATTTCACCTTTCTGTTTAGATGATATGTGCTAGGTATGTGGGCTTTACTATGAGGGCTTGAGGCAATCGTGGGATAACATGAAACGTAATTGCATTGCTTTCACTTACATTATTTGTATATTACCTGTGTAATTTTGTGTTTATTCAATTAATCGAAAATACAAACTGAGTTACTTTTCAGAGAGAGAGAGAGAGAGAGAGAGAGAGAGAGAGAGAGAGAGAGAGAGAGAGAGAGAGAGAGAGAGAGAGAGAGAGAGAGAGAGAGAGAGAGAGAGAGAGAGAGAGAGAGAGAGAGAGAGAGAGAGAGAGAGGCTATACTCAAACTGTATCTCTTACATGCCTGAGCCTTTGGACATAACAACATCAGGACCGTCATCAGGACCATACTGTATTCTACTCTACCATTTCTCCAGACAGGCTGTTGGTCAGGGGCACAACTGAAGACTGTGACAATAATGACAATGACAGGGTGGAGAGGTGGAGCTGTCTTCCACCCCCAACACAGACTCTGGCTTTAAAGTCTCAGTATTCCCTCCACATCTGGGCCAGTGGCCACTACCGCAGGTGCATACCATGGGGCAGGCAAGAACACAGCCGCCGACTGTGGAATGACACTGATAAGCATATAGATTATGGCTTCAGGGTGAAGCGGGCGGAGTGGAGGTAGAGGAGAGAGCGGAGGCGCAGGGTAGGACAACGCAATCGAAAGCAACGTTTAGCTGGAAACAATCTCACCTGAATTCTGAGAGTCAGAGAATGCCAATAAACAATGTGTGATAGGCTACTAATCCCCGCTCATGGCTGGTGCCCGCCGCTCCAATACCCCAGCCCACGTCACACTCTTATCCAGGTATCAACGTTACATTAGTTTTATATTGATGAGAAACCCCTTACTCCAACAAGCCACTCAGTCATAAACTGTCTACTCCGACTGGGAATAAGCCCTCCGTCATATAATGTTCCTTTTTATCGATTGGAATATTATTCATTGGCGTCGATGAGAAGATTCAGAATCAGTCAAGCGGTGCTTCAAGCTCTGGGATTCATGTTGTTGTTTTTACTCTGATAGATTGAAACTAAATCCAGCTTTTAAAAATGTCAGTTTTATGTCTGATCATACATTTTATTGTGGTTGTATTGCTCTTTTTATCATTCATATCCTAGGTAGTCACTATGATAAAATGGGTCATATGACACATCCATGAGGTTTAGGGATTTAATTATGGATGAGAGTAGGTTGTTTCTTTCTATAAATTGTCTATAACTTTACTTTTATTACAATGTGTCTTTGTTTGGCTCCAAATTGCACGTGTCCTTGTTCCCTTGGCTTGGGTCAAAAGCCTGCACTAGTTAATAGCAGAAACATGTAGAGTAGGAATTCGGCCAATGCTCTTATTCAACTACAATAAATATGCAAACATGTAAATATTTCTAGTGGTCATTATCATCAAATCAATGACTATGGATCATTAATTACTCATTGGTTTATTGAGATCATGGCTACTACAATGTTAATCAACATGAATATGTCATACCAATGAAGCAGCGGCATCTCAGAGACAAGGCCAGTCAACACCCTGTGGGATTCATCATAGCACTGCATGGCTTAAGGCCTGTAAACAAATCCAAGATGTCCGTCTCAACAAGCTTGCTTCATGTAGTTGTTATTTTCCTAACCAGAAGACGCTGGTGAGGGGAGGATTGCTCATAATAATGGTTGGAATAGGTTTTAGAATTCCCGGACTGCCTTTCACCCTGTCCGTTAGAGTTATCTTTAGATCTACCTGCCTGCCCTTACGCTAACCCATCAAGACACCGTTTATTACACTGAACAAAAATATAAAACACAACATGCAATAATTTCAAATATCTTACTGAGTTACAGTACATATATACAGTGGGGAGAACAAGTATTTGATACACTGCCGATTTTGCAAGTTTTCCTACTTACAAAGCATGTAGAGGTCTGTAATTTTTATCATAGGTACACTTCAACTGTGAGAGACAGAATCTAAAACAAAAATCCAGAAAATCACATTGTATGATTTTTAAGTAATTAATTTGCATTTTATTGCATGACATAAGTATTTGATCACCTACCAACCAGTAAGAATTGTGGCTCTCACAGACCTGCTAGTTTTTCTTTAAGAAGCCCTCCTGTTCTCCACTCATTACCTGTATTAACTGCACCTGTTTGAACTCGTTACCTGTATAAAAGACGCCTGTCCACACACTCAATCAAAAAGACTCCAACCTCTCCACAATGGCCAAGACCAGAGAGCTGTGTAAGGACATCAGGGATAAAATTGTAGACCTGCACAAGGCTGGGATGGGCTACAGGACAATAGGCAAGCAGCTTGGTGAGAAGGCAACAACTGTTGGCGCAATTATTAGAAAATGGAAGAAGTTCAAGATGACGGTCAATCACCCTCGGTCTGGGGCTCCATGCAAGATCTCACCTCGTGGGGCATCAATGATCATGAGGAAGGTGAGGGATCAGCCCAGAACTACACGGCAGGACCTGGTCAATGACCTGAAGAGAGTTGGGACCACAGTCTCAAAGAAAACCATTAGTAACACACTACGCCGTCATGGATTAAAATCCTGCAGCGCACGCAAGGTCCCCCTGCTCAAGCCAGCGCATGTCCAGGCCCGTCTGAAGTTTGCCATTGTCCATCTGGATGATCCAGAGGAGGAATGGGAGAAGGTCATGTGGTCTGATGAGACAAAAATAGAGCTTTTTGGTCTAAACTCCACTCGCTGTGTTTTGAGGAAGTAGGATGAGTACAACCCCAAGAACACCATCCCAACCATGAAGCATGGAGGTGGAAACATATAATTCTTTGGGGATGCTTTTCTGCAAAGGGGACAGGGCGACTGCACCGTATTGAGGGGAGGATGGATGGGGCCATGTATCGCGAGATCTTGGCCAACAACCTCCTTCCCTCAGTAAGAGCATTGAAGATGGGTCGTGGCTGGGTCTTCCAGCATGACAACGACCTGAAACACACAGCCAGGGCAACTAAGGAGTGGCTCCGTAAGAAGCATCTCAAGGTCCTAGAGTGGCCTAGCCAGTCTCCAGACCTGAACCCAATAGAAAATCTTTGGAGGGAGCTGAAAGTCCGTATTGCCCAGTGACAGCCCCGAAAACTGAAGGCTCTGGAGAAGGTCTGTATGGAGGAGTGGGCCAAATTTTTGACCACCATTTGCTTCATGCAGCGCGACACATCTCCTTCACATAGAGTTGATCAGGCTGTTGATTGTGGCCTGTGGAATGTTGTCCCACTCCTCTTCAATGGCTGTGCGATGTGTCTGGATATTGGCGGGAACTGGAACACGCTGTTGTACAAGTCGATCCAGAGCATCCCAAACATGCTCAATAGGTGACATGTCTGGTGAGTATGCAGGCCATGGAAGAACTGGGACATTTTCAGCTTCCAGGAATTGTGTACAGATCCTTGCAACATGGGGACGGGCATTATCATGCTGAAACATGGAGGTGATGCCGGCGGATGAATGGCACGACAATGGGCCTCAGGATCTCATCACAGTATCTCTGTGCATTCAAATTGCCATTGATAAAATGCAATTGTGTTCGAGGTCCGTAGCTTATGCCTGCCCATATCATAACCCCACCACCACCATGGGTCACTCTGTTTACAACGTTGACATCAGCAAACAGCTCACACACACAACATCTGCCATTTGCCCGGTACAGTTGAAACCGGGATTAATCTGTGAAGAGCACACTGCTCCAGCATGCCAATGGCCATCGAAGGTGAGCATTTGCCCATTGAAGTCAGTTACGACGCCGAAATGCAGTCAGGTCAAGACCCTGGTGAAGATGACGAGCTTCCCTGAGACGGTTTCTGACAGTTTTTGCAGAAATTCTTCGGTTGTGCAAACCCACAGTTTCATCAGCTGTCCGGGTAGCTGGTCTCAGACGATCCCGCAGGTGAAGAAGCCAGATGTGGAGGTCCTGGGCTGGCGTGGTTACGCGTGGTCTGCGGTTGAGGCCGGTTGGACATACTGCCAAATTCTCTAAAACGACGTTGGAGGCAGCTTATGGTAGAGAAATGAACAATCAGTTCTCTGGCAACAGCTCTGGTGAACATTCTTGCAGTCAGCATGCCTATTGCACGCTCCCTCAAAACTTGAGACATCTGTGGCATTGTGTTGTGTGACAAAACTGCACATTTTAGAGTGGCCTTTTATTGTCCCCAGCACAAGGTGTACCTGAGTAATGATCAAGCTTTTTATTCAGCTTCTTGATATACCACACCTGTCAGGTGGATGGATATTTTTGGCAAAGGAGAAATGCTCACTAACAGGGATTTGAGAGAAATATGCTTTTTTTGCGTATGGAACATTTATGGTTTCTTTTATTTTAACTCATGAAACCTGGGACGAACATTTTACATGTTGCTTTTATATTTTTTTCTGTATAGTTATCCCAAAACAAAAATCAAGGCCACCCGGCCTATACACCTTCAGTTTACTCAACTTTCAAAACACTGGTACCGCCGACATGCACTCACACAACTACAAACACCTCTGTATTTCTCACCAGGCATCAAGTCTCTCTTCCAACCTCTCAGTCAACAATGTTAATGTTGGGTTCTTCATTCAGTTACGGACACTACAATAAACACGTAGGGTCAAGTAAAACAGCTTACCTCCATTGTAGAGTCGAATGAATCCCACTTCTGACACCAACTGTAAGTGGTAATTTAGAAGTAGCAAGTTTACTTTAAAAAGGTTGATGTAAAAGGATCCGGTCAATGTAAAAGGTCAAATACAGAGCTTTTCAAGGGTACAGGTAGTCATGAGAATGCAAATGTCTGATGGTAAAAAGGCAAAGTGGCTAAAAATAGCTAATTATTCTTCTGAGTCTCAAGATTATATAGCCATTCTGAATTACATGCAGCATTACAGACGTTGGTTGAAACTGACAACTTTCAATTAAACAATGAGAAGAGTGAGACATTTCCTATTTTGGGTACAGAGTGGTTTTCAACAGCTTGAGCCAGTTCAAGATTTGAATTGTCACGAGTTGAGGCCTCCGTGTCCTGTTTGATCCAATGAACAGGGGTGATGGAAAAACACTTGAAAATCACTTGAACTTCAGACCATTATCTAATGTGTAAGCAATTAAGTAGGCTAATCATACTATGATTATAGGCAAAAGTATGTGAGGATATGGTCATCGTTGATCTTGGTCGTCTGGGTAGGCCTCCACAATGAGATATACACAAAAAAATAATGGTTCTAAATAGTACCAGATAGGGGTTATTTGGCTTGTAAGCATAGCGGACCCCTTTTTGGTGCTATATAAAACCCTTTTTTAAACGTTCAATAAAGAACCATGGTCATAGGGTTCTAAATGGAACCTGTATGGTGCTAGAAAGAACCCTTTCCTAAGGTTCTATGAACAACCATTAAAAAAAGGTTATAAATAGCACCAAAACAGGGTCTGCTATGGTTACAACCCTGTTTGGGGCTATATAGAACCCTTTTATAGTTCTTTATAGAACCTTTATGGAAAATGGTTCTTTAAATAACCTTCCTCAATCTGAAAGGTTCTTTGTAGATCCTTTTGAAGAACCATACAGGTTATTTTATTCTGGTCAGCCATATTATATTATAAAATTCCATAGGTGTTATTATTGTGTTAATTGACAAGTTGAATCAAGTGAGCTACCTCTGGAACAGCTGGGGGTCCCTGAGGAAAGAATTGAGAACCACTGACTGATTTAGTCAACTGTTCTCAAACTCCCGTAGAAATGGCACTATGGTTATTGTAGGTAACCTAATTGATATTCCTATAACTCTGCCTTCTAGTGAGTTTATATAAACTGTCATCTCCTACCATTATGATAGACTTGTGAATGTCAGAAAACATGGTTGTAACATTTATAATTTGGTTGTTTTTCCATTGGTTACCTTGAGGCTGATGCCCCAGGGGCAGAGTGGCCCACACTCATTGAATATGGTGCTTTTAAATGTCAGAGCAATCACTGTTAAAACCTTACTAATGAATGACATCATTACTGAGCGCAAAGTTGATTGCATGTTTCTCACTGAAACATGGCTGTCTTCAGATTGTAGTGCCGTTCTTATTGAAGACCCCCCCGGACTACAGCTTTTCATACGCTATCAGAAAAGCGATTTTGAGTATTTTGAGCATCATGCTATACACTTTAAATGTCAGCCACCAGTGCTGGCTATAACCCTGTATACGCCACCAAAGCACTGCCCCACTTTCTTTACTGATTTCTCAGAACTATTGTCTATTTTCCTTGAGAACTATGAAAAAGTAATTGTGTTGAATGATTTTAATATTAATGTTGACATAGAGACTGACTCCAAGGCCATTGAATTGATTAATCTTTTGAGCTCTTTGGACTTTATCCAACATGTTACTGGGCCCACCCATAACCGCTGCCATACTCTGAACCTTGTTATTACCAAGGGTCTTTCTATTGACATATCCTCTATTGTTGATGTTGCTTTATCTGATCACCACTGTGCATTTTTTACTACCTTGTTGCCCATAGCACAGGGTAATTCTGAACACATTATTAAGAAACACTATCTTACCTCTGAAGTTGAACAATACACCATCACCTATTCTGCCTTTCTCTTGTGATGACTTGGTTGATAACTTTAATAGCAAATTAAAGGCAATCGTTGATGCCATATCTCCAGTAAGGTTAAAAAAGGCAACATCCAAACGGAGAGCCCCTTGGATGAGTGAGGAAACTAATTAATTAAAGAGAAATTGCAGAAATGCAGAGTGGAAGTGAGAAGTCAAAGTTGCATGTCTATTATGATATTCTGAGAGAGCAACTTGGTATATATAACAAGGCAATTATAAATTCCAAATATTTTGAGAGTGCTCTTCCCCACCATTGATGGCCTGATAAAGCCTACCCCCGCAAACCTATGTGAACTTTGCTCCACATCTAAATCAGTGGAGGCTCCTCAGAGGAGGAAGGGGAGGACCATCCCCCTCAGTGATTTTCATATTTTTTTTAAACAGTTAAACATTGAAAAAGTTATAATTTTTTGATAAAACTTTACGAAATATATTCACATGTCACCAAATAATTTATTAAAACACACTGTTTTGCAATTAAGGTCTACAGTAGCCTCAACAGCACTCTGTAGGGTAGCACCATGGTCTAGCCGGAGGACAGCTAGCTTCCGTCCTCCTCTTGGTACATTGACTTCAATACAAAATCTAAGAGGCTCTTGGTTCTCACCCCCTTCATAGACTTACACAGTAATTATGACAACTTCCGGAGGACATCCTCCAACCTATCAGTGTCACGCCCTGACTCAGGGGACTCATATGTTGAGTAAGTGTGTGAATATTCTATGTTGTGTATATCTATGTGTATGATCTAGTATGTGTTGTTCTATGTTTGGCCGGGTGTGATTCCCAATCAGAGACAGCTGTCGCTCGTTGTCTCTGATTGGGGATCATACTTAGGCAGCCTGTTGGTATGCATTAGTTGTGGGATCTTGTTCCGTGTGTAGGCTTGTTTTGTGTTCAGCCTTAGGACTTTGTGTTTCGTTTGGTTTGTTGTTTTGTCGTGTGTTTGTCAGTTTAGTAAACATGTACGCATTTGACGCTGCGCCTTGGTCTGACCCGTCCTTAAACGAACGTGACAATCAGAGCTCTTGCAGCATGAACTGACATGTTGTCCACCCAATCAAAGGATCAGAGAATTAATCTAGTACTGAAATCATAAGATGCAGCTAGCTAGCACTGCAGTGCATAACATGTGGTGAGTAGTTGACTCAAAGAGAGAGAAAGACAATTATTGAACAGTTTTCAACAAATTCATTTCTTCAAAAATGAAGGAGAAGCAAGAGAGAGACAGAGAGTGTCATTTTTTTTCAGTTTCACTTACTTAGCTAGCAAATGCAGCTGGATAGTTTAGTTACTCAAACACCCAGCTCAAACAGAGGGATGCTATGTTAGCTAGCTGGCTATGACTATCCAACACTGGAACTCTTCCAAGTCAAGGTTAGCTTTTGGTTTTATTAATTTATTGCCCAGGGGCCCGCCGGTGTAACTGCTTACTGACTGTACACTGTAACATTACTGCATGATTGTAGCGGGTTTACTAACACATTCGTTATATTAGCTATGTTGACTAGGATGTTACCTTAGCTAATATGGGGACAACTATGTAGGCTGTGTGTAGCGGTTATGACATGGTTTGGCTTGGAAAGGTTTTTTAGCCTGGTCACATACAGCTGATGTGTTGTTCATTGAAGTCCACA
Organism: Coregonus lavaretus; assembly: GCF_964263955.1. Lineage (NCBI taxonomy): Eukaryota > Metazoa > Chordata > Actinopteri > Salmoniformes > Salmonidae > Coregonus > Coregonus lavaretus. The sequence goes on along the minus strand of NC_140005.1, from coordinate 36,711,362 downwards.
AATTAAGGGAAAAGGTGAGAGGAGGAGATCGCATAGAGGCGAGAATCAATACAACGTGGCTGCTTTGAAAGTGAACTGTGTTTATGCGTGATCAGGGGTTTATTTATTTTCCCTGGATGACACAGACATGCTCAAGAAAGTGATGTCACAACTTAAGCCTTCTACCTGCCTTCTCGATCCTATCCCCACCACCTTCTTCAAACCGGTTTTAATTGCACATCTGAAGAAGTGCAAGCTATTGTTAATCATTCCCTGTTCACGGGCAATTTCCCCACTGCACTAAAAACTGCTATGGTGAAAGCCTTTCTGAAAAAAGTAATCTAGATTCTTCAGCTTTTAGCAATTTTCAGCCAATCTCCAACCTTCCATTCTTAAGTAAAATTCTGGAGAAATAGGTTTTTAAACAGCTAAATGCTTTTTTAAAGTGCCAACTGTATTTTTAAAAATTCCAATCTGGTTTTCATGCTCACCACAGCACAAAGACAGCCTTAGTTAAAGTGGTAAATGTGACAGACCGCCTCGATTCGGTCTTATGTAGCAATATTTGAAATTGTGTTTTTTACATTTGATGAAATTAGAGACTAAGAGCTACAAATGGTATATCATACACTGCAGTTGAGGAACAATGGGAAAGTAATTCTGCTTTGAAAGATGATAAACATTTAACCCCACTTTCGAGAAAATGGCTCTTGAATGTTTTGGTACACCTACTAGAGCGTAGTTCTTTCAATTCTCCGGATTGACTGACCTTCATATCTTAAAGTAATGATGGACTGTCATTTCTCTTTGCTTATTTGAGCTGTTCTTGCCATAATATGGACTTGGTCTTTTACCAAATAGTTATATCTTCTGTATACCAACCCTACCATGTCACAACACAACTGATTGGCTCAAACGTATTAAGAAGGAAAGACATTCCACAAATTAACTTTTAACAAGGCACACCTGTTAATTGAAATGCATTCCAGGTGACTAACTCATGAAGCTGGTTAAGAGAATGCCAAGAGTGTGTAAAGCTGTCATCAAGGTAAAGGGTGGCTACTTTGAAGAATCTCAAATGTAATATTTATTTTGATTTGTTTAACACGTTTTTGGTTACTACATGATTCCTTATGTGTTATTTCATAGTTTTGATGTCTGCACTATTATTCTATAATGTAGAAAATAGTAAAAAATAAAGAAAAACCCTTGAATGAGTAGGTGTGTCCAAACTTTTGACTGCTACTGTATATTTTTATTTTATTTAATTTCTCCGGACAACGTTATCTGAAAGACATTATGATGTGATCACTTATCGGTAGCCTAGGACACCGCAACACATCATGCAGTTCTTGTCACTCCAGAGAGCACTTGGTGAACATGAAGATGAAATTCAACTCAAATAGATTTTTCTCCAATGGTGGATAATTGTTTTTACTGTACCAATGAATCAAGTTAGCTATGGTGGAGCATCCATTATTTTTCTCTTTTGATTATACAGAGTGTAAAATTATAGCACTGCAATAGTACCATAATAGGCTTTGTGCTTTGTTACACTACACTAAGTGCAAAACAAGATAATTGAAAGGAGAGAAAAGAGTACACACTAACACACACACTGTTGTGATGAGTTTTTCGGGTATCAAGTAATTCATGATGCAAGAAGATATTTAACACTTAGATGGAGAGTTCATACAAATATTTAATAGATACCGGGTTCATCTAACAAAAGACACGTGCTTCGCCTCTTGCCATTCGAACTAACCAGACAAAGAAAACCTCTCAGTTTATATACGTGATGTTACACGTTTCTTCAACAACATCTGTTAACAATCAGTGGGCACTCCCTTCTTTGATGTTATTACCTTGTACCCCAAGTCAGTATATCATGTCCATCAATCATTCTAAGATAAACCTCAGTAAGCCCCCTCGACATAATGGCATCCTTGGCCTCCAGACTGTGCGGCACCCAGAATCACTTATCTCCTAAATGTAACCTTGTTCCTACCACACTATGAAAAGACATCATAACAATCCTTCATTTTTTTGTCTTTCTTTGTGGTAAGTAACAATCCTCAGATAAAACATTACTTAACCCCAACAATTCACATATAACTTCATATAAAATAAAATGTTCTCCAATCATTAGTATAGATATATGATTAACTACTACATATTCATGCTAAAAATCTATGCAGTCAAAACCTTACTTACATACAGTGGGGAAAAAAAGTATTTAGTCAGCCACCTATTGTGCAAGTTCTCCCACTTAAAAAGATGAGAGAGGCCTGTAATTTTCATCATAGGTACACGTCAACTATGACAGACAAAATGAGATTTTTTTTTCCAGAAAATCACATTGTAGGATTTTTAATGAATGTATTTGCAAATTATGGTGGAAAATAAGTATTTGGTCAATAACAAAAGTTTCTCATACCCTTTGTTGTCAATGACACAGGTCAAACGTTTTCTGTAAGTCTTCACAAGGTTTTCACACACTGTTGCTGGTATTTTGGCCCATTCCTCCATGCAGATCTCCTCTAGAGCAGTGATGTTTTGGGGCTGTCGCTGGGCAACACGGACTTTCAACTCCCTCCAAAGATTTTCTATGGGGTTGAGATCTGGAGACTGGCTAGGCCACTCCAGGACCTTGAAATGCTTCTTACAAAGCCACTCCTTCGTTGCCTGGCGGTGTGTTTGGGATCATTGTCATGCTGAAAGACCCAGCCACGTTTCATCTTCAATGCCCTTGCTGATGGAAGGAGGTTTTCACTCAAAATCTCACGATACATGGCCCCATTCATTCTTTCCTTTACACGGATCAGTCGTCCTGGTCCCTTTGCATAAAAACAGCTCCAAAGCATGATGTTTCCACCCCCATGCTTCACAGTAGGTATGGTGTTCTTTGGATGCAACTCATCATTCTTTGTCCTCCAAACACTACGAGTTGAGTTTTTACCAAAAAGTTCTATTTTGGTTTCATTTGACCATATGACATTCTCCCAATCCTCTTCTGGATCATCCAAATGCACTCTAGCAAACTTCAGACGGGCCTGGACATGTACTGGCTTAAGCAGGGGGACACATCTCGCACTGCAGGATTTGAGTCCCTGGCGGCGTAGTGTGTTACTGAAGGTAGTCTTTGTTACTTTTGTCCCAGCTCTCTGCAGGTCATTCACAAGGTCCCCCCGTGTGGTTCTGGGATTTTTGCTCACCGTTCTTGTGATCATTTTGACCCCACGGGGTGAGATCTTGCGTGGAGCCCCAGATCGAGGGAGATTATCAGTGGTCTTGTATGTCTTCCATTTGCTAATAATTGCTCCCACAGTTGATTTCTTCAAACCAAGCTGCTTACCTATTGCAGATTCAGTCTTCCCAGCCTGGTGCAGGTCTACAATTTTGTTTCTGGTGTCCTTTGACAGCTCTTTGGTCTTGGCCATAGTGGAATTTGGAGTGTGACTGTTTGAGGTTGTGGACAGGTGTCTTTTATACTGATAACAAGTTCAAACAGGTGCCATTAATACAGGTAACGAGTGGAGGACAGAGGAGCCTCTTAAATAAGAAGTTACAGGTCTGTGAGAGCCAGAAATATTGCTTGTTTGTAGGTGACCAAATACTTATTTTCCACCATCATTTGCAAATACATTCATTAAAAATCCTACAATGTGATTTTCTGGAGAAAAAAAATTCTCAATTTGTCTGTCATAGTTGACGTGTACCTATGATGAATATTACAGGCCTCTCTCATCTTTTTAAGTGGGAGAACTTGCACAATTGGTGGCTGACTAAATACTTTTTTTCCCCACTGTATAAGGAAAAATCCCACATAGACCATCCCTATTTCTTAAATGACACCCTTGTAAACATAATTTTCAAACATACCCATCCTCTTATACATGCTACCAAGAAAAACATACATATAAATAAATTCTTAACATCATGACATCATCCACTAAAATACAATGAGACCTGACACTCTCTAAGTTACATGGAGATTATAATATATTCAGATGAATATATCTAAATAAAGTATTCTTCATCCATGTTCATTCAGAGGAACCCCAAGCTTTTCTCTGGTCACTTGGGGCACTATCTGATCGACTGAGATAGTCTTGTTTCCACATCTTCAATCTGTAAACCTTAAATTCCACGTTATACAATTCCCACGTTAACATTCCCCATTCCTCAATCAACATTATCAATGGACTCTACACTGGAATAAGATGATATAGATGAAGAATTAATACTCTTAATGCCTTCCTGCATGTCTCTAATATTTCCCATAGCTTTAGTTATATTCCCAAGACCTTCCTAATCCTGATGGTAAGTATGTACAACATGCATCTCCCATATAATCACATACAGTTGAAGTCGGAAGTTTACATACACCTTAGCCAAATACATTTAAACTCAGTTTTTCACAATTCCTGACATTTAATCCTAGTAAAAATTCCCTGTCTTAGGTCAGTTAGGATCACCACTTTATTTTAAGAATATGAAATGTCAGAATAATAGTAGAGAGAATTATTTATTTCAGCTTTTATTTCTTTCATCACTTTCCCAGTGTTTACATACACTCAATTAGTATTTGGTAGCATTGCCTTTAAATTGTTTAACTTGGGTCAAACGTTTTTGGGTAGCCTTCCACAAGCTCCCCACAATAAGTTGGGTGAATGTTGGCCCATTCCTCCTGACACAGCTGGTGTAGCTGAGTCAGGTTTGTAGGCCTCCTTGCTTGCACACACTTTTTCAGTTCTGCCCACAAATTCCATATAGGATTGAGGTCAGGGCTTTGTGATGGCCACTCCAATACCTTGACTTTGTTGTCCTTAAGCCATTTTGCCACAACTTTCGAAGTATGCTTGGGGTCATTGTCCATTTGGAAGACCCATTTGCGACCAAGCTTTGACTTCCTGACCGATGTCTTGAGATGTTGCTTCAATATATCCACATACTTTTCCTTCCTCATGATGCCATCTATTTTGTGAAGTGCACCAGTCTCTCCTGCAGCAAAGCATCCCCACAGCATGATGCTGCCACCCCCGTGCTTCACGTTTGGGATGGTGTTCTTCGGCTTGCAAGCCACCTCCTTTTTCCTCCAAACATAGCGATGGTCATTATGGTCAAACAGTTCTATTTTTGTTTAATCAGACCAGAGGACATTTCTCCAAAAAGTACGATCTTTGTCCCCATGTGCAGTTGCAAACCGTAGTCTGGCTTTTTTATGGCGGTTTTGTAGCAGTGGCTTTTTCCTTGCTGAGCGGCCTTTCAGGTTATGTCGATATAGGACTCGTTTTACTGTGGATATAGATACTTTTGTACCTGTTTCATCCAGCATCTTCACAAGGTCTTTTGCTGATGTTCTGGGATTGATTTGCACTTTTCGCACCAAAGTACGTTCATCTCTAGGAGACAGAACGCGTCTCCTTCCTGAGTGGTATGACGGCTGCGTGGTCCCATCGTGTTTATACTTGCGTACTATTGTTTGTACAGATGAACGTGGTACCTTCAGGTGTTTGGAAATTGCTCCCAAGGATGAACCAGACTTGTGGAGGTCTACAATTTTTTTTCTGAGTTCTTGGCTGATTTCTTTAGATTTTCCCATGATGTCAAGCAAAGAGGCACTGAGTTTGAAGGTAGGCCTTGAAATACATCCACAGGTACACCTCCAATTGACTCAAATTGTGTTAATTAGCCTATCAAAAGCTTCTAAAGCCATGACATCATTTTCTGGAATTGTCCAAGCTGTTTAAAGGCACAATCAACAAAAAACTTCTGACCCACTGGAATTGTGATACAGTGAATTATAAGTGAAATAATCTGTCTGTAAACAATTGTTAGAAAAATCAGTTGTGTCATGCACAAAGTAGATGTCCTAACCGACTTGCCAAAACTATAGTTTGTTACCAATATATTAGTGGAGTGGTTGAAAAACGAGTTTTAATGACTCCAACCTAAGTGTATGTAAACTTCCATCTTCAACTGTACATTCCCCCTTTATCTACTGTAATAGCATCCAATGCTATGCGATTATGAATTGCACAGTGTCCAATAAGTGACATTTCAGACCCAATTGCTTGACAATCTAAGACTGTTAATAGCTACAATATTCAACTCTGTTCAACCCTGACTCTGTTCTGATTAAATGCCTGAGGAGAGACACACAGGATAACACTCTGTTTTCAGTCCCTGTTAAATCAGTACCTCCTTGGACTAGTTAGAATTGAGAAATTCAACCAAAATCAGATCAGATGGAAATAGCATAAACATTCCTATGTCTCAAATACCAAAATCCCATGATAGGAACCAATTAGGTTCTTGCCTAGTAACATAGATTTGTTCCACTCTAAACATCCATATCAATACCACCCAATACTTCAAATGTATATAGTGACTAATATGTGAATACGGTAACTTAATAATCAACATATTCATGATATCAGTCACAATCCTCACATTAACTTACATGTTATAAACAGTATGATTCAAAAATGTCTACTCAAAATACATCATATAAGTGTATCCTAAGACATTACCATAATGTATTGCTGTTTTAACCATAATATATATATATAAGACAGTTATCTCAATTGTACAAGCAATACCCTTCATGCTGAAAATAGTTAGTTACTAATACATACTAATGATTTACTTAAATCACTCAGTCATCTTATAAATTATAACCAAAACCAAATTACTTAACTCAACCACATTTAGAATGACAATTCTTAGTGATTCACATTGGTCCTATCACTCAAAAATAAAAACCCTCAACTTTTAGCACCCATTACAACTGTCAGAATGTACACTCATATTAACATACATTATAAATATCCATAATTCTATTATGACCTTCCTCATTCTGAGAATAACTACAGATCATTATCTCAATGCATTCTTAGTAGTATTAATTTAGCAATGTATATACCTCCTACCCAAATTAGCAAATTTAGATAAATCCAAATGTATTATCAACACAGCTAAGCAACCCCTTTTTTCTCCGGCACTTAAATCTTCTGTCGTCTTTTCATTATGTTTTTCAGACAGCTTCATAGTTCAAAAATGAATTGCCCATGACAATGTCCCAACTTCAATGTCTCATCCGAGTCACCACCATCCCTACAACCTCATTGTGTCTTGTCCATTTGCCAACCATTATACCAACAACAATAGAAATGTTGTATTTGAACACATCTTTCTCCATTGTCACTCAATGGTGGACTCCTGTCCCACTCCCTCGATATAAAAACATGAGAGGAAATCCATTGATAGCTTCAATTGGCTGTTGTAGACCGGTTGCATGTAGAAGTGGTACTGTAGAGGAACGTCTTCAACGCCTCTGATGTTCATCTTCAGCCTGTTCAGAGGTTGTTTCTTTTTGAAGGTTCACACCATTCTAGACCAAATTATCCCTGCTATGCATCAAGACACCATCTGTATTTACCTCAATAGAAGACAGAACATAACAGTTTTAATTTATTTCATTTCTAATCCAAGAAATCCATATGAGCATTGACTATATGACAAATGATTATGTTTTATCAATTATTCTAAATACCAATTTCTAATATACTTCCCCCATTTCTGTTAGGTAAACTCTCCACAGATTTAGAAATGAATGGTGTGACCGTCAGGTGATTCTTGAAATTCTGGAAGATCTTGAAGTTCTTTGATGTCTGTCCCTCCGCCGAGGGAATCAGCTAGAACATGTAGCTCATCAGCAGCATTCCCCTTGACATCATCTCCCATCACCTGATCCTTGTCAGCTCCGACATCCTCAGCTCCCTTATCTCTAGATCGTCGTTTCATCATAGTACACCATTGCAGTGGTTTACATGATACCAGGTCGATCTCCCCTCTATCCATACATCCGTTGGTGTAGACTAGGTGATGATGAATGGTCATTTTAGCTCTGAACCTTCAGCCTGTACTAGGGTCTAGGATCATGCAGAATCCTTCTCCATTTATCAACATCGCTCTGTGTAGTGTGTCCTTCTTGCAGCGTACCAATAGGGAAGTTGAGATTCCCTGCAGCAAAAACACACAGACACAGACACAAAAGAAAACAATGCTCCGCAGTGGCGGTGCCATCTTCCTCCTCTGAGTTTGAATACTCCTACAGTGGGACACATAGATCTAGGAATCTGTCTCTGCTACTTTCCCCTCCATCGAGGTAGCCAGCAACACCTAGCACTGACCTCCCCACCTAGATTCTGTCCAGCTCTTACTTCTGTAATACTTTACTGCCACAAAGCCTCCAAAGGCACATACAATGCCCAGATTCTCCTGTTTGGTCTGGCAGAGAAGCCTTCACCCTTGGGAAAAAAGTCTTAAGAACATTGTTAGGTGAGACACAGTATGCTACTTTACTCTGTCTTCTTATCAGTCAGGAGAAGCCTTGAGATTAGGAAGTGCACATCCTTGCAGCTTGTTGCAGTCCACTAGTTTCATAGACAGGCCTCCTCTACATCCTGCCTTATACCACAAATACATTTTCACCTAAAACATTTAATCTAACGCATAACACATTAATTACTACTGCTCATTTTCTTAATACAATTTGCAAATTTACCAAAAAGCCTCATGCGAGCAGTACTTCCCCCCTTTGGACACATGACTCACATCGTGATTAATGCGTTCAAAAACAAAACAACAACATTGTTTATTAAACCAAAATAATAAATAATATTAAAATGACAACATTGATAATACCTTCACTTACTTGTATCCCATAAGGTAATTCAATAATAGTCAAATTGACTAGCGACAGGTATCCCACATTCAGGGATAGCGCTCTTTCTCTGTCCTTGTCATTGTCCGCATCATATATATAGGACTATTGCCAAATTATAAACTTCTTCATAATTTTCATTATTATAAATGACCCTCAACTCAGTATAATAAATTACCTTAAATTCCTCATCCTATGTCTCTTGGTTTTCCAGTGTGGGTTATCAAATCACACTAGAAAGTCAGGACAGAGATCAAAGGTCATTCAAACCCTTCAAAGAAGTGTTTCATTCTGTAGAATAAACTAATCATTAACAACAGTCAAAACATTTCATAAATGTTATGTATCCCAAGTGTACTGTAAGTCCTCATTACATTTCTTCTCACAAGAAATCATGTGTTTACCCAAAACACAAAAGAAAAAAACGCATCATTTGACCTGTTAAAACCCCCTAAAATCAAAATAGCAACTCTATATTACCATTGTAATAGGTGGGTTGTGTGTGGTTATTTGAAAAACCCAATTGGAAAACAACAAACAAAAATAGCCAGGCCTTATTTAATTTGGTAGCTCCCTTCTACGACCTAATTATAAGACTGCTGAATTTTACTAACTGCTCCCCCCAGCCCACAGACTTGGGAAACATTCTAATGAGAGATAAGGAAATCCCCTTTCTCCTGGAAGAGAAAGTATACATTTCGTTAGCATTCAGTTAAAATCAGCAATTCAAAAATAGTAATTACACACAAAACATGATGCATATATACACCGTCCTACCTCACATCAATAATCGTTTGTTTTAATCTCTCATGCTACAAACCTTCCATTCTACATCACCAAACCAGATATATGCACCCTTCAGATTCAAATTACTTTCTGCTCTTTGTTCATAAGATAGCCCATGTTGTTCCATTCAATTACTTAAAGTTAGCTGACTTTTTCTCCTCATTAATTATATTTCCAAGCCATCGTTCACTCATTAAATCGCATGCTTTATACGCCTCTTTCATATAATCTAAATCCTGTTTTGTGTTGCTTACGACGATATTGTCAATTATATATTATCTGTAACTTATCCCTTAAAAAAAAAAAACATACTCATTATCAGTCCATGCTGACAAATCACTACGATACGGTCCCACATAGAAAAATCCTAATTTACTTAACATCCATTTGCACATTGTCTGATTTAAATGACTTTTACAAGAAACTTGTTCTAAATGCGGATTTGCCTGTAATAATTTTGTCATTTCCTGTCTCTCTCTTCGTGTCACGAATTCCGCCGAGACTGCTCCTCCTCCTTGCTCGGGCAGGCTTCGGCGTTCGTCGTCCCCGGAGTACTAGCTACTACCGCTTGATGTCTCGATGTTTGTTTGGTCTTGTCTTGTTAGTGCACCTGTTTCGTGTTATGTATTGATTAGGTCACCTATAAGTTTCCTTTAGTTTTGTTTGCAGTTGTGTGTGATTGTCCGCCTGTCCGTTGATGTATGGTATTTGTTCTCGTGTTGATAGTGTATTTACGCACTGTATGCGTAATCGCTCGCCTCCAGTGTTTGAGGCCCGTTATTTTGTATTGTCTTGTTGACTAGTAAAGTCATTTTGACTGAGCTTCTGTGTCCTGCGCCTGACTCCAACACCGCATCCACATCAGCTTGTGACAGAATCACACACCAATACTATGGAGTCAGCAGGAGCAGCGGCGGCGACCGAGTCGCTGGAGGATCGGGTCAGCTGCCAGGATGCCAGGATCCAGCAACTTGGCTCCGCCATGCAAGAGATGATGAACACCCTGCGCCGATGGGAAAAGGGAGGCGTGCCCACACCTCCTCCTACCTTACCACCACCATCGGCCAGCCCCACCAGACCAGCTCCGGAGTCCAGTGGGATTCGGCTCTCGCTCCCGAGGGCGTATGATGGCACCACAGCCGGGTGTCAGGGGTTCCTCCTTCAGGTGGAACTCTACCTGGCCACCATACACCCGGCGCCCTCGGGATACGAGAGCGTTTCCGCCCTCATCTCCTGTCTCTCCGGCAAGGCGTTGGAGTGGGCCAATGCCGAATGGAGGGGAATAGACGCCGCCACCATCAGCTACGCGGAGTTCTCCCGCCGCTTCAGGGCTGTGTTCGATCACCCTCCTGAGGGTAAAGCGGCGGGGGAGCGTCTGTTCCACCTCCGACAGGGGAAGAGGAGCGCACAGGAGTTCGCCCTGGATTTCCGGACTCTAGCGGCGGATGCGGGGTGGAATGAGAGGGCCCTCATCGACCACTATCGGTGTAGCCTACGTGAGGACGTTCGACGAGAGCTGGCCTGCAGGGTCACCACTCTATCCTTCGACCAGCTGGTGGACATGTCCATCCATCTGGATACCCTGCTGGCCACCCGCGGACGTCCTGAGTTGGGGCCGTCCATTCCATCCCCCAGCATCTCCGAGCCTAGCCCTATGGCGCTCGGGGGTGCTGGCGCTAGAGAGAGGGGGAGAGAGAGCCCGAGGGGGGCCGTCCCCTGCACCAACTGTGGCCATGGAGGACACACTGCGGCTAGGTGCTGGGGAGGGTCTCCAGGGAGTCGGGGCAACAGGTCACGCACTGGGGAGTCATTCCAGGTGAGTAGGCGCCCCACTCACCCAGAGCTCTCTGTTGTTCACTTGTGTATACCTGTGGTATTTCCTCAGGTTGCATCTCATTCCCAGCATAAGGCGCTAGTCGATTCAGGCGCAGCTGGGAATTTTATTGATTGGAAATGTTGTATTAAGTTAGGGATTCCCCTCCTGCCCGTTGATGCACCCTTCCCTGTCCATGCCCTTGATAGCCGCCCGTTGGAATCTGGGTTGATTAGGGAGGTCACAGCGCCACTAAAGATGAAGACGCAGGGGGGTCATGAGGAGATCATTCAGTTGTACCTGATCGACTCTCCTGCGTATCCCGTGGTGCTTGGGCTTCCTTGGTTAATTCACCCATGACCCCACCATTTCGTGGCAACAGAGGGCTCTCAGGAGTGGTCTGACCAGTGTGTTGAGCGATGTTTAGGTGTTTCCGTTGGGGCGACCACGGTGGAGAGTCTGAACCAAGTGCCCGCAATGCACATTCCCCCTGAGTATGAGGATTTGGCACTCGTGTTCAGCAAGACTAGGGCGACGCGATTGCCACCTCATAGACAGGGAGATTGTGCGATAAACCTCCAGACAGGTGCGGCACTCCCGTGGAGCCATGTGTATCCTCTGTCTCAAGAGGAGACGGCGGCTATGGCGACATACATAGCCGAGTCCCTGAGACGAGGATATATACGGTCCTCCACTTCCCCTGCGTCCTCGAGTTTCTTTTTGTGAAGAAGAAGGATGGAGGGTTGCGCCCGTGTATTGATCATCGTAGTCTTTATCAGATCACGGTTAAATACAGTTACCCTCTTCCCCTGATTGCGAGTATGACTGAATCATTACGCGGAGCGCGTTTCTTCACAAAACTGGATCTCAGGAGTGCCTATAACTTGGTGCGCATTAGGGAGGGAGATGAATGGAAGACGGCATTTAGTACCACCTCAGGTCATTATGAGTATCTCGTCATGCCATACGGGTTAATGAATGCTCCTTCAGTCTTCCAATCATTTGTGGACGAGATCTTCCGGGACCTGCATGGGCAGGGTGTGGTAGTGTACATTGACGACATCCTAGTGTACTCTTCTACACGAGCCGAGCATGTAGCCCTGGTGCGCCGAGTGTTGGGTAGGCTGTTGGAGCATGACTTGTATGTCAAGGCAGAGAAATGTCTGTTTTTCCAGGAGTCCATCTCCTTCTTGGGTCATCGGTTGTCCGCGTCAGGGATGAAGATGGAGATTGACCGTGTGTCAGCCGTGCGTAACTGGCAAACCCCAACCACTGTTAAAGTGGTGCAGCAGTTTTTGGGGTTTGCCAATTACTAACGGAGGTTTATCCGGGGTTTTGGACAGGTAGCAGCTCCCATTACTTCCCTGCTGAAGGGGGGCCCGGTGCGTTTGCAGTGGTCGGCTGAAGCGGACAGGGCGTTTGGTAAACTGAAGGACCTGTTCACTTCGGCTCCAGTGCTGGCGCACCCGGACCCCGCTTTAGCGTTCCAGGTAGAGGTGGACGCGTCAGAGGCCGGGATTGGGGCAGTACTGTCGCAACGCTCAGGCACGCCTCCTAAGCTCCGTCCCTGTGCTTTTTATTCTAAAAAGCTCAGCCCGGCGGAACGTAATTATGACATAGGGGACAGGGAGCTGTTAGCCGTGGTTCAAGCTCTAAAGGTGTGGAGGCATTGGCTTGAGGGGGCTCAACACCCTTTTCTCATTCTGACTGATCACCGCAACCTGGAGTACATCCGGGCAGCTAGGAGATTGAACCCTCGTCAGGCTAGGTGGAACATGTTTCTGACCTGGTTCGTGTTTAAGATAACCTACATCCCAGGGTCCCAGAACGGTAAGGCAGACGCCCTGTCCAGGTGGTATGACACAGAGGAGAGGTCCATTGAGCCCACTCCCATACTGCCGGAGTCTTGTCTGGTGGCACCGGTGGTATGGGAGGTCGATACGGAAATTGAGCGGGCGTTACGCACCGACCCTACTCCCCCAGAGTGTCCAGTGGGTCGGACGTACGTGCCGCTCGAGGTCCGTGATCGTCTCATTTATTGGGCTCATACGTCACCCTCCTCTGGACATCCAGGTATTGGCCGGACAGTGCACTGCCTTAGTGTTAAGTACTGGTGGCCAACATTGGCTAGGGACGTGAGGGTTTATGTCTCCTCCTGCTCGGTGTGCGCTCAGTGTAAGGTGCCTGGACACCTGCCCAGGGGGAAGTTACAACCCCTGCTGTGGTCCACAACGGTTGTGGTCTCACCTCTCGGTGGACTTTGTTACGGACCTTCCCCCCTCTCAGGGGAATACCACTATTCTGGTCGTTGTGGATCGGTTCTCTAAGGCCTGTCGTCTCATCCCAATGCCGGGTCTCCCTACTGCCCTACAGACTGCTGAGGCTTTGTTTACCCACGTCTTCCGGCACTACGGGGTTCCCGAGGATATAGTGTCTGATCGGGGTCCCCAATTCACCTCTAGAGTCTGGAGGGCGTTCATGGAACGCTTGGGGGTCTCGGTTAGCCTTACCTCGGGGTTCCACCCTGAGAGTATTGGGGCAGGTGGAGAGAGTGAACCAGGATGTGGGTAGGTTTCTGAGATCATATTGCCAGGGCCGGCAGGAGGAGTGGTCGGGGTATATCCCCTGGGCAGAGATGGCTCAGAACTCTCTTCGCCACTCCTCTACTAACCTGACCCCTTTCCAGTGTGTGTTAGGGTATCAGCCGGTTCTGGCACCATGGCATCAGAGCCAGATCGAGGCTCCTGCAGTGGATGAGTGGTTTCGGCGCTCGGAGGAGACGTGGAACGCTGCACACGTCCATCTGCAGCGGGCCATCCGTCGGCAGAAGGCGAGCGCCGATCTCCACCTCAGTGAGGGTCCAGTATACGCACTTGGAGATCGAGTGTGGCTCTCGACTCGAAACCTGCCCCTTCGCCTGCCCTGCCGGAAGCTGGGTCGGCGGTTTGTGGGGCCATTTAAAGTCCTGAGGAGATTGAACAAGGTTTGCTACAAGTTACAACTGCCTAATGATTATCACATTAACCCCTCGTTCCATGTGTCTCTCCTCAGGCCGGTGGTAGCTGGTCCACTCCAGGACAATGAGATAAGAGAGACTCCTCCGCCCCCACTGGACATCAAGGGGGCTCCGGCGTACTCGGTCCGGTCCATCGTGGATTCGAGACGTCGGATGGGGGGTCTACAATATCTCGTGGAGTGGGAGGGGTACGGCCCGGAGGAACGGTGCTGGGTGCCTAGGAGGGACATTTTAGATCCATCCCTCCTGACTGAGTTCCACCGTAGTCATCCCACGCGCCCTGCTCCGCGTCCTCCTGGCCGTCCCCGAGCCCGGGGTCAGCGCACGGCTGGAGCCGCGCGTCAAGGGGGGGGTACTGTCACGAATTCCGCCGAGACTGCTCCTCCTCCTTGCTCGGGCAGGCTTCGGCGTTCGTCGTCCCCGGAGTACTAGCTACTACCGCTTGATGTCTCGATGTTTGTTTGGTCTTGTCTTGTAAGTGCACCTGTTTCGTGTTATGTATTGATTAGGTCACCTATAAGTTTCCTTTAGTTTTGTTTGCAGTTGTGTGTGATTGTCCGCCTGTCCGTTGATGTATGGTATTTGTTCTCGTGTTGATAGTGTATTTACACACTGTATGCGTAATCGCTCGCCTCCAGTGTTTGAGGCCCGTTATTTTGTATTGTCTTGTTGACTAGTAAAGTCGTTTTGACTGAGCTTCTGTGTCCTGCGCCTGACTCCAACACCGCATCCACATTAGCTTGTGACACTTCGAGGTAAATGAAGCTCTGATTTACCCTTAATGGTGACTGTTTTTTTTTAGGCACCAGTCTACTATGCTGGCCATTCATTATTTCAATTAGTTCATGCAATATTAGTAATCAAATACTTGAATCAAATCCCCAACTTGATCTTTATTACAATTTTGTTTGCCTATTTTGTCTTTGGTGCTATGATTCAACAGGCTCATTTGTATCTGCTCTGAGTCTTTCACAAAAAAATAACGTATTCTCTCCTAACCAAGGTATTCAAACCTAATGATGATGCAACACATCAGAGGTCTGTAATCTATTTCTTTAATTCTCTCTCTTTACCAAGTTATTCAAATGATGATACAACACATCAGAGGTCCGTAACCTATTTCTTTAATTCTCTCTCTTTACCAAGGTATTCAAATGATGATACAACACATCAGAATACTTATTTCATGACTCATTCCATGATGATACAACACATCAGAATACTTATTTCATGACTTATTCCATGATGATACTACACATCAGAATACTTATTTCATGACTTATTCCATGATGAAACAACACATCAGAATACTTATTCCATGATGAAACAACACATCTCTTTAAGTCCTACACCCACTCCTGTATTCTCTTTTGTATTTGTACTCATTACTGTTAACACACCCTGTTTCAAATCATAGCACCATGTCATTGTCTAATATGATATTTATCCTTACATCCCTTCTACACAACTCAACACCACTCATCGTCCCCCTTTAAAATATTGAATTTTAAACGTTCGTTACAGCTCAGCTTTACCACAGATAAGCAGAATTTGACATAATAAAATAACATAAAAAGTCTACTTACCTGTTAGTTTGGCTGTAAACTGCATCCTGTTCGTTCAGACGGCAATCTGTTATGATGAGTTTCTCGGGTATCAAGTAATTCATGATGCAAGAAGATATTTAACACTTAGATGGAGAGTTCATACAAATATTTAATAGATTCGGTACCGGGTTCATCTAACAAAAGGCACGTGCTTCGCCTCTTGCCATTCGAACTAACCAGACAAAGAAAACCTCTCAGTTTATATACGTCATGTTACACGATTCTTCAACAACATCTGTTAACAATCAGTGGGCACTCCCTTCTTTGATGTTATTACCTTGTACCCCAAGTCAGTATATCATGTCCATCAATCATTCTAAGGTAAACCTCAGTAAGCTCCCTCGACATAATGGAATCATTGGCCTCCAGACTGTGCAGCACCCAGAATAACATATCTCCTCAATTTAACCTTGTTCCTACCACACTATGAAAAGACATCATAACACACACACACACACACACACACTGGGTGAACTGAAAGAAGCTATCAAATACATTTCTGAAGCAGGGATGTTTAATTCTGAATCCACTCTGAAACGCTGACCTATTGTCAATGCATTTTTTATCAACATGAACAACCTTCTCTGCCTTCCTAGTTCTCATTTCCTGCAATTCAGGCTAGAAAGCAGACACATGTTTGCCAGCAAAGCTACAGTAAATGCATGTACTCTCTGCCTTAAGGTAAGTTTTAACCCCTCCATGTTCCATTACATTTAATTAAATGTAATGTGTCAGTATTGTACAGTCATACAAGGTCATAGATGAGAGATGTTTTAAAGGAAATATTAATATTGAAGTTACCACATATGTAGTCATATATGAGATAAAAAATAAGAAATCTTTCCCATTTGATCTTCTGTGTCAATCTATTTGACATTTCTACCTGGAATGAAAATTAAATGAGGAAGATGTAAGAAGCAGCAAGAGATCAATAGATCAATGCAGACAGACGCTACCTTCAATCAATGGAATATAACTATACCCAGCGGCGATCCGTCAGGTGAGGCAAAGCATGTTATTTTGGCATTAATACATGTCACATATCAGTTTGCAAACAATGTAAAAAATTATAATAATTGAGTTAATAAAGCCGTTTACAAATGGTCTCTTTTTTGTTTTGAGTAAGGCAGCTCCAAAATGCAGATGTTTCAGTCTAGCTCAGTGCTTTCTGTGGTGGTAGTGGGGCACCCAGCGGAAGATACGAAGCGTAGGGGTTGGTAATCTTCTCTAGTTCCGCCGTGATTGGCTCAGTGTTCTGTCACTCATGGGGACACTACGTCACCACAAAATCTACGGGGAGAGCTCGTACATTCAAGCCCCTTGGGTGCTACCATAGAGTTAAATTAGAAGTGCCCATCCAAGAAGGTTCAAGGTCATTGGCCATAGATAAAATTACGTCAAATCACGTTATATCTATCGTAGCTTTGATTGGACTGATCATGTCAAGATCATACTTTCAAGATCTTAGCTAGCAAGCTAGACAAGCAGTCATCATCATGAATGAAGTCGACAATCTACTGGCAAATCCTTTTCAATCCTTGTCATATGAAGAGAAATTATAGATAAAATGTATCGGTGCTCATTGGCCAATGGACATAAACATTACACAACAAGTTGGAAATCGCAAATTCTACAATGAGTGGTGTGGAAGGAATCAGTGGCTAACTGCAAGCGTTGCAAAGCAATAACTAGCCTGCTATTCAGTGGAATGGGTTTAAGGGTCTCTTTTCCAAGCTTAAAAGGATAAACATTAAACACCATGGGCCAGAAAAGGTTGAATACATTGGCCATGCTGTCAATCCAGCATGACTTCTGCCGCGTTCAAAACAACTGGAAACTCAACTGGGAAATCTCAGACTTCAGTGAGATCAAGACAACTGGGAACTCAAAAACAAACGAGCTCCGACTGGGAAAATGCATTTTCAACGGTCATCCAACTCGGAATTCCAAGTGGGGAACTCGGTCCTCTTTCTAGTGCGCTGACCTGAAGATCACTGACGTCATGATTCGACCTTGTTTTTTTTCAGAGTTCCCAGTTGTCTTGAAAGCACCATAAATCCAGAGAATGCCAGACTTTGATGACTAAGTTTGATGACAAAATGTTCCCACAAGAAGGACCGCCGCGCTACCTTCCTGTTCAAGTGAGCACAGCACAACAAGGTGAGTCCAAAAATGTCTTGTATGCTGCTGCATAAATTATGTAATATGCCAGGGAGATATGTATACTGTAGCTAAGAAAGTAATACTAAGTGTATGTTGTGTAGTAAGCTGTTAAAAGCCCATGTGTCTCACCCTAATAATTTGGTCCCTGTTCTGACTTGGTGGTGCACATGTAGCCTATAGCCTGTTTTAGAGAAATGTCATCATCGAATATTGTAAGAGCTTTCATTGTCTGCTTATACGCCCCCTTTATTTATCCTACAGTTCTGACTTGGTCTACAGGGAAAATACTGTAAGAATGGCCCATGTTCTGAATTCTGTCGCTGCACATTTCAAAAGTGCTGAACAAATAGTTACATTGACTACGTCCGTCCTAGCTCGCTCATTAACGTCTTAATCGAAAATACGGATTGCCGCTTATCCGCTCGTCGTCACCTTATGCCATAGTTTGTACATCTCAATTGTCAGTGGAAACCACATTTGTTTAGGCAAGTCAGCCATATCAGCTATGTTTTTTTTTAAGCGTAAATGAGGCTGAATGAACTGTTTCGCTGCCAGACAAGGCTCTGCTGATTGCGGAGCTCTGCTGTTGCGACAGCTTTATGTAGGCCCTAACAGTTTGTGGGCACCGTTTGTTATAGTGCAATTAATGTATTGTTTAGTGTTGTGTTGTGTTGTGTAGTGGCTTTGCTGCATTCATCTAAAAAAAATGTGGGGAGTTTACCCCACCAAGATTTACATGCTAAAATCGCCACTGAACATAGCAGAATAATCATTTCAGAGTTCGAAAAACCTTGGCTAATGTTGTTTACATCTTAGGACACAAGTCCTTGAAACATTCAGCATTCAGAAACCATTTGAGGTGTCAGGTATTATCCCCAGTCTACTCTCTGCTACTATTCTCACACATTCACAACTTTGGAAAGGGAAACGATTTGGCGGCGGCGGTGGGTGCTAGAGCTCCGACTGTGAGAGATGGAGCTGATTGATAAGCCTTGAAGCCTGTGCCATTAAATCAGCTTAATCTTTCTCTCTCTGATAGGGAGAGCCATTTCATTTAAAAAGGCTTGTGGGCTCATGCAAAGACAGGAGCAGAATTTGTTTTTTACACAAGAGGTTGTACAAAATTGTGCTTTTATAAATGATGTACAAAAGCTGAAGAACATACGTACATCCAAGTGCTTTTATGTCATTTCTAAGAGGTAAATTAGCATTTGGAAGGAATAGCAGCGACTCTCGCACACAATTAAAACTTGATGCTTCATTTAATCTAATTTGAGTTAAAATCATGGCACTTCGGCCATTAATGGCCTTTATTTTATATCAGTAAAATGATAATTAAAAAAATACAAAAATGTATACTGTGTGTAAAGCAGTTCGGAATATCTTTGTGAATGGAGATATGGTATAGGCCTATGAGTAGATGATATTGCATGGCTATGTCAACATAAGACACATGAAACACACCAGAAGTACATTGACACATATTACAAGCATCTTGTTTCGTTCTGAGGCGTTCTAGTCAAATCCTAGAAGAGAGGGTTGAAGGCTGACAGTGACTGTGTCCCCTATTACTCTCCCAAATCTCGAAGAGTTCGAGGGTGTGTCCCCCTTGGATGGTCAGTGATGAGATCTTCCTCTCCTTCTCATTCCTCAAATCCTCACACCAAACAGCATCCCTACCCTAACCCTGCTCCGCTGCTGTTTTTAACAAAATGCATCACAGAGCACAGCTTGGACGCATTTGTGCACTGACATGCACCGACTCAGCTGAAATGACATCAGGCATGCTGCATATCTATGTTTCAGGGAAGCCCAGCCTAGCTTGTCTCAGATAGCTGTACCATTGTGCATATTATTAACATTTGAAAAGTGCATGCTCTCGAGAAACTAAGAGCAATACAAGAGGGACAATCCCTGAAGGACTGTAAGAGTGATTTAGGGCAGAGTAGACACTGTTCGTGGGAGGTTACAGATTGGAAGGCAGTCAGCCCCCTTTCTTTGGTCAGCAGGGGTTAGTATAGTGGATTTCAGCAGAATAAAATCAGGAGATATAGAGACAGACAAATAGATATTCACTCAAGAACCAGGTACACTCAATAGTACGGACAACAATGGAATGAAGATGTTTGAGCTTGTTTGAGGTGATGATGATAGTACAGTGTCCATATTAGGACAGCCTCAGACTCAGCAGGATTTCTGAGGCTATCCTAATATGGACACCATGTCATACTGACAATAGTAGGACTTAGACCTTAGAACTGTGTTGTACATTTGCTGCTCACCTGTATTGATAACACAATGTACTGTATATGTACACTATATATACAAAAGTATGTGGACACCCCTTCCATTAGTGAATTCGGCTGTTTCAGCCACACCTGTTGCTGACAGGTGTATTAAATCGAGCACACAGCCATGCAATCTCCATAGACAAACATTGGCAGTAGAATGGCCTTACTGAAGAGCTCGGTGACTTTCAACGTGGCACCGTCATAGGATGCCACCTTTCCAACAAGTCAGTTCATCAAATTTCTGCCCTGCTAGAGCTGCCCCGGTCAACTGTAAGTGCTGTTATTGTGAAGTGGAAACGTCTAGGAGCAACAACGGCTCAGCCGCGAAGTGGTAGGCCCCACAAGCTCACAGAACGGGACCGCCGTTTGCTGAAGCTCATAACGAGTAAAAACCGTCTGTCCTCGGTTGCAACACTCACTACCGAGATAATAATAATAATATGCCATTTAGCAGACGCTTTTTATCCAAAGCGACTTACAGTCGTGCGTGCATACATTTTTGTGTATGGGTGGTCCCGGGGATCGAACCCACTACCTTGGCGTTACAAGCGCCGTGCTCTACCAGCTGATCCAAACTGCCTCTGGAAGCAACGTCAGCACAATAACTGTTAGTCGCGAGTTTCATGAAATTGGTTTCCATGGCCGAGCAGCTGCACACAAGCCTAAAATCCCCATGTGCAATGCCTGGAGTGGTGTGAAGCTCGCCACCATTGGACTCTGGAGGAGTGGAAACGCGTTCTCTGGAGTGCTGAATCAAGCTTCACAATCTGGCAGTCCGACGGACGAATCTGGGTTTGATGGATGCCAGGAGAACGCTACCTGCCCCAATGCTAGTGCCAACTGTAAAGTTTTGTGGAGGAGGAATAATAGTTTGGGGCTGTTTTTCATGGTTCAGGCTCCTTAGTTCCAGTGAAGGGAAATCTTAACGCTACAGCACACAACGACATTCTAGATGATTCTGTGCTTCCAACTTTGTGGCAACAGTTTGGGGAAGGCCCTTTCCTGTTTTCCTGTTTCAGCATGACAATGCCCTCGTGCACAAAGCGAGGTCCATACAGAAATGGTTTGTCGAGATTGGTGTGGAAGAACTTGACTGGCCTGCACAGAGCACTGACCTCAACCCCATCGAACACCTTTGTGATGAATTGGAATGCCGACTGCGAGCCAGGCCTAATTTCCCAATATCAGTGCCCGACCTCACTAATACTCTTGTGGCTGAATGGAAGCAAGTCCTCGCAGCATTGTTCCAATGGCTTTTGGTCATGTAGTGTACTTGAAACAGATGTTGAAAAGGATTAGTTAGGAGAACATTGAGGTGGAAAATTCAATTGTAGGCTACTGATTTTCAAAAAAAATGGATGTTCAGTCTCTTACCAATAGTCCTTCTAGAGATAAAAGAGCATATTGGCTCATATTTAGGACACAGGTACAGTCATTATACATCATTAAGCATTACACGTACTGAAATAAACAACTCCAAGAGAGAAGACATCTTTCAAATAACCTTTGGATTATATATTTCACAAAGAATACCCTGTGACTTCATGCCTGGGTTCAGAGTTATCATGTATAGCTCACCACTGTGTGTGTGTGTGGTTAATCGTGTACAGCTCATCACTCTGCATCTCTGTAGTGCCAGGGACACAGTCGTCACTCGAGTTGTTTCCCATACCCGTACCTCCCTGAGGGAGCAGACAATCAGCTGACAACACACTGCCTTCCACCTCCCCCGGGTTCTATCAGACACATACGCCTACACACATCCCTCATCCACTATCAGACACTGTGTCATTCCGTCACTCAGTCAGCCACAATAACTGTTCTCACTTTTCTCCAGCAGTCGATGCTGAAGCTACCTATGAAGCTACAAGCATTGTAATTTGAATTCTGATTGTGCTCTTGGCAGTCCAATAGAGGACAGTTTAAATCTAAATATTCTGCCTGGCAACACCTTCCAATTTAATTATTCCAATGTAATTCCTTTCAAGTGGCTGCCACTCTGATTGTTCTTAATATGCACATTTAGAATGTAAATAGTTCCACAATCAAAGCCTCTGAAATTAATTTTGTCTCCAGACAGTAGGTGTATGAACATTTGGCACCCCAAGGTATAAGAAAAAACATATTGTTGTATTTTGTTTCAGATTAATAAAAAAATATATATATATATATATATATATATATGTCTAAATCAAATCCTCATCAATCCGTGTGTGTTGAACTTGTGCTCAATTGAAAAGTATCCATACTAGACATATGTTGTAAGAAGAGGATGATACTGATGAGAGAATCAAGGTACCAGTAAGACAGCGATTCAAGTTTTGTATTATCATTGGACAACACTGACATCAAGTGGCAGGTTGCTATGGTTGCATAAGACTGACATCAAGACTGGTAACTTTCCATCTATTGACTGAACTGCTTTTACTATTCCCCAGCTTGAAGCTGACCACTGTTACTTCATTAGATGCAAGGATGAGGGAGGGAGACGTGAGTGAAGTTAACATGTTTAGTAGATAGATAATGTGGCAATGATACAGGTAAAAAAAGACAACAAAAAAAAAAAAACATTTAAAAAAACATTAATGTCCTATCCCAGTATCATTTTCAGCTCATGTTTCACCTGATTTACTTAACAAAAGGCACATCTCAATAGGTGACCTGAGTGTCCTCTGACATGGCACAAGTGGGGGGTGGGCCTTTCTTCTTTTGTTCTCTATTTCTCCTCATATTGTTCCTCAAGTATTGGGGAGGCCGATGACATAAGAGGGCACCATCAGGCCTGCTCCTTGAATGGCGTACTCAATGAAGTTTGCACTTGTGTCTAAAAAATATTAGTGTTAAGCAGTACATTTACATTACATTTACGTCATTTAGCAGACGCTCTTATCCAGAGCGACTTACAAATTGGTGCATTCACCCTATAACCAGTGGGATAACCACTTTACAATTTGTAAAGTGTAATGGGCATCATGACATCATGGGACTTTTATTAATTGTTTTATTCTGTGTTGTTACAGCATTCAACCCACATAATGAATAGTGCATTTAATGTTTAAACATGATCGAAACCGAAAACCGGTATTATTTTTTAATAATCCAACCAAAACCTAACTACCCTCAAAAAGCACTAATCGCTCAGCAATAATAATGGAGGAGGGTCCTATACCAATGAGATGTACCAAAGGGCAGAGGAGGCCATTGAAAGGGAGAAAGCTATTATTTTGAAAGAGACAGAGGTGCAGAAACTCAGGGAAGAGGAAGAACTGAAGGCTAGATTATAAGGAGAGTCTGCTGATAGAACAGATGATGCTGTTTATGAGTCAGTCACTAGAGAATGAGCAGAGATTTCAAATACATTTGTATTGGGTCCTGTAGTGCTTGCATCAGCAGGTACTGGTGCTGTATTTGGTGCCGTTATTGGACTTGTAGGCGGGCCAATCGGTGCCGCAGTGGGGGCGTTGTAGGGGCAGGAGTGGGAGCAATTTCGGTTGCAGTTTCAGATAAATGCAGTGTACAGTAAGATATGCTAAACTTAGCAGATGAATCCTAGCTAATATGAAATCAGGGGATGGTTGTCAAAGTTTTTGTTGTTGATGCTTTCGGGTGGGTTGTGTTTTTTTTTATTGGGCACAGGGGAGGGTAGTGCGTTTATTCTCTGGTTTACATTCGCTCTTTTGCAGGTTTTACTATATAATTTATTCCATCCTAGCCAAATGTCCTCATCTGCTTGCGTGCGCCTCCCCTATATCAAGGTGTTTTGGTATATCCCTTATGCACTACGCTTTCCGCTTTTACTAAACCACAGATCAGTATAGTCTACCAGTCTAACAGTCTATCCTGCCCTCTACCACCATTCATAGTGACAATGGTGGTAGATGGATCGTTTGTCCAGATCTGCAATAGGCTAACTAACAATCACATCACACATAAAAACATTCAAAGCTGCATAAATGTTTTATATGAATCGACAAGAACAAATAGGAATAGCTGATATGTAGCAGAGGCCAGGTGCATCATTGCGCATGAAAGAATAGTGAAGACATGAGACACACAGCTAAAAAATCTCCACTTTTGATCTTGTTTAGGGACAATAAAAGTATTCAACCTAGACTAGCTTACAACACCACAATGCAATGAATAATTGCCTTATTGTTTTCAAGTGAGTACAACATTCTTCTACTCTAGGCTGCAGTGAAAATTACATTTGAATGATGTCACAAAAGCCCAGTGATTTGAATGTTTCATTCGATTTGGATCAGTTGTGGGTTTACTCTCGACAGTTTATAAGGTCTAGAAAGGCACAGTAGCAGGCCAGTCTGGCTGTATTTTTACTTCTGATACTGAATGCGCTGTCTGTTGCGGATCATCATTCTCCCAAGTCGAACCTAACGCTTCAATATAGCCTAAATATTTATAAGTTAACGTAATAAATGTATTACATTATATATGTGGCATAAACACAACCAGTCAATGTTTTAATCTGATTAGGCTACTTCAAAAAGTATCCTGTAGGCATGCGCACGTTCATCCAACATATAATTCCAGCATCCTCAAAATGGTTTGACATCAACCAGGTTTCCATCCAAACTTTTTATGCGAGTAAAGTAGCCTATATGTCTGATAAAAAAATGTCACCACATCATAGGAAAGCATTCAGTTTATTAGGCTACAGATGAAATAAGTCATGATGAGCTTCATAGGGTGGTGAAAGTGCACAGTGATGAGGTTGATGCTCCTTTTCAATAAATATTGAGGGTCTTATCTAGTGACATAATGATTGATGCTTGGCTGCCATTTGACAAATACAAATAATCTCGCACTTTTGGCCATAATAATCTCATCATGTAGTAGACTATACCTGCACTGTATCTGCAAGCTGTCGGCTAGAGCGCACGTGCCAATACCAGTGAGCACATTCGCTATACTTAAGCAACATTTTTTGTGACAAAACCATCAGTAGGCCTAGAGTTGAAAATAAAATGGTACATGGGAATTTAACCTCAAAAGTAATTTTTATGGGCACAGACTTTATCTGCAGCAAGTCAATTTGTTGGAAACACAACTCTGATGGGAAAATGTGCCAGGGTTTCCCTTAGCTGTTAATTGCCGGCATTTGGCCAATAAAAACATGGAGAAAAAAAACTTTTATTTTGAGACATTTTCATTGGCTAAATTAAATTTGATTTGTCTTTTTAAGCGTATGCTCCGTATTTAGTTTAAGATAGGCTATAAGTAGGTCTGTTGTAAAATAAATAACATCAGCCTATTTCTGTCATTTGTTGGGTATGGTAAGCACTTGCCTTTGTTGGTAATTGCTGCAATATAGCCTGTTCAAAACTTTTGTTAAGGTTTAAACTAGTTCGCAAGTGTTTTGTTTCATTCTGTTGAGACATTTTCTTTGACCAAATTAAGTTCCAACTGCAATGCTGTGTTTGCTACAACATAATATCCTGCTCGTATTTTCCCCATAAACAATGGCTTGACTTACTTTTGATATTACCCTAAAAAGGTTAGAAACTTTTGTGAAAGTTTGGTGTGGTGTGGCTATTATTAAGCTTTAGCTACTGCAATCCTATATGAAGGCAGTGTGCACTGGCGCTCCAACTGACTCCAGTTGAACTTGAGGTGAAGAATATTTCAGGCCTACCAGAGTTACTCCTATAATCAGGGGTGCACATAACTTTTTCAGTGAGTTACTCAGGTGAGTACCAGCAGATGGTGTCTGGTCTCACCCCATATGTAGCGTGGTCTTAATAAGTGCAGTCTTCCTCACTGTCCTCCTCAGTGCCGCCACCACTGTCCTCCTCAGTGTCGCCCCCACTGTCCTCTTCAGTGTCGCCACCACTGTCCTCCTCAGTGTCGCCCCACTGTCCTCTTCAGTGTCGCCACCACTGTCCTCCTCAGTGCCGCCACCACTGTCCTCCTCAGTGTCGTCCCCACTGTCCTCTTCAGTGTCGCCCCCACTGTCCTCTTCAGTGTCGCCACCACTGTCCTCCTCAGTGTCGCCCCCCACTGTCCTCTGCTTCAGCTTCCTGCATGGTAGATGATGAAGATGCTGCAGATACACCTCCCTGTCCTTGGTTGAGCCTCCGATTAGCTGTCTCCATCCACAGGTCAACAGCAGGCTTTGGGTCAAATGTCTCTGTGGTCTGCTTTGACAAGTGAATGTGCATCAGGGCTGAGAGACGAGCATGTGACAGACAAGATCTGTACTTGGTTTTTATTATGTTGAGATGTGAGAATCCCCTCTCACAAGCTGCACTGCTTAAAGGCAGTGTAAGAGACAGCTTAACCACCTTGTTGATGTTGGAATAAGCATCTGGGTTACTTGTACTTACTATTTGGACCAAGTCATACACAGAAGAGGCTCCCAGGTGTTTTCCTGCCTGCTTTAAGCGCATCCATTCTGTCACAGTGGTATCTTTGTCAAGTTGCAACATTTACATTTACATTTTAGTCATTTAGCGGACGCTCTTATCCAGAGCGACTTACAGGAGCAATTAGGGTTAAGTGCCTTGCTCAAGGGCACATTAACGTCATTAAGCAGACGCTCTTAGCCAGAGCGACTCACAAATTGGTGCGTTCACCCTATAGCCAGTGGGATAACCACTTTACAATTGGGGGGGGGGGGGGGGGGGGTGGGGGGGGGGTAGAAGGATTCCTTTATCCTATCCCAGGTATTCCTTAAAGAGGTGGGGTTTCAAATGTCTCCGGAAGGTGGTGAGTGACTCCGCTGTCCTGGCAAGGTGGCCTCATATTTCTTGAGAATGCTGCAAACTGTTGTGTTTCCAAAACTGTGGAGGTCTTGCATTTCCTGAGGCCATGTTGAAGGATCAAATACTAAGAAATTATCACATGACTTGAGGGAGTCATATCTGATTTCAAACTCTTCAATTAACCCCCTGAGTAAGTGTGTCTTGTCTCTGTCAGCATCAGCATTGGAAACAGTGTGTGCCTGTGGCTTTCACCATCAAGCAGAAGTGTGAACTGTCCAATGGCCACCATGAGTTCCTCCTTACATTCTCCAATGGTCAGCTTTTCCTTCTAAAACCTAATGGATGTGGTCTTCAAAATGTTGCAAATGTCAAGCATGTTTGACAGAAAGCACTGAAAACGCTCTGTGCAGATATGCTGCAAGTCACTGTTTTCACTCGTAACCAGTTGCATTTTAATGGCTGGCAATAGTCTTGATATTTTTAACAGTGTTTCATGCCTCCATGCAGACCATCTGGTATTATGAAACTTACCCAGTTCCACAAAGGAGATCCCATTTTCTTCACATAGCTTTATTCAGTGCAGCAGTTTTTTTTGCTCCACCTTTTTGTAAATAAAACTGCAGCAGCTTGACCACAGAGCGATGAAATGTCTCACAGTAAGGAACGTTGCGATCAGCTGATTTCGCGCAATTCTCCAGTGTGTGTGCGGTGCACAGAATGTGCACAAGGGAGTCTCCAACCGCAGCAAGTTGCCAGAGTTTTGGCACAACGCCGTTGTAGATACCTACGTTGACAGCAGCCCCGTCTGTGCACACAGCGACCAACTTTGTTGTCCAGTCATCGAAGCCTGTGTCCTGGAAAAGTCTCACAAGTCCGTCTGTTATGGCCTGCGCGGTTCGGTCAGCACCCAATTCAATCAGTCCAATAAAGTCCGAAGTAAACTCTCCGTTGCTGGACACAGACACAATGTAAACTATTTCCTGCTTAGTTTTTGTGATGTCCTCAGATCCATCAAAAAGCAGCCCCCAAAATTCAGCAGACTGCAACTTGGCTCGTAACTCCCCGCTGATGGTGTGAGCGATGCTCTGCATGATCCGTGTGCCCCCTTCACGTGAATGATATGCACCTCCGACATTTACTCCTAGCCGCTTCAGTAAAGGAACATCCTCAGAATAGGAAGACATGGGACGTGCGTGTTTAGCTTTATGGAAGGCAAGGAGAAAAATATTAAACAGAGCTTGCCGCTGTTCTTCATTCAGCTTGTCTCGCCATCTGGCAAGTGGGCGACTGGACATTTATTCTCAGCTAGCTTAGCAATGGCTTGCGCCACATTCGTGTGCTCCTTGCTCTTTTCATGTTTGTCAAATAAAGGATGGTTGAAATTCTTTGAGCCTTTATAAAATGCACCTGTTTTGTCTGCTAGATGTGGATTTGAGCGGCAAATCTTGCACCACATTTCAGTGCGCTCATCGTTAGCTTCAAGCCACTGCACATCTTGGAGGCACTTTTCCGAAAAAAGTATTTTCTTCGGCTCTGGCTCCAGTTGGCATTTCATTGTAGGTGGCGAAACGCCAAAGAAGCTGCTTAATGTCTGTTGCTTTTTGGACATCCCTGACAGTAGTTGACAAGCAACATGTCATGTGTAAGGTTAGATGAGAAGATCGGTCAAGTACGCAAAGGCGCGTAGTAACACAAGTGGCATTACGCATTCCTGATTTTTGTCACGCTTGCGTACCTGCGTACCAGTTATGTGCACCCCTGCCTATAATCTAACAATATAATGCTTATCTTTATACAAAATATTCTGATAGAAAATAAACAAATTCTGTACCTATATATATATGTATATTCTTTTTTTACCCCCTTTTTCTCCCCAATTGCGATCTTGTCTCATCACTGCAACACCCCAATGGGCTCGGGAGAGACTAAGGTCGAGTCATGCGTCCTCCGAAACATGACCCGCCAAACCGCGTGTCGTATATGATGAATGGTGGCAATTATCGCTGTCAACAAAGAGTTCGCTATGCTGCATCGTGTTAGAGGCTTTTATTAAAATCACGAATTTACAGCATAGATACAGACTCGCGATGTCCGGAGAACGGCTCCCAGATTGATATGGCCGTTCTGCCGTCTCATCGTTTAACCCCTATTTATAAACAATGCAAAGGGAGGGGCTACTCCCTTCTTCTGGCCAATCACCAGTCTCCCCTCGGGCGTCACCCTCCAAGCGGCACATTTCAAATAACATCATAAAACCTCCCCCCTCTGGCCTGAACAACCAACATTCCATTTCGTCATGAAAAACATTTAACAAAGGCATAATCTTCAGATACGATATTCCCCCCTTTCGAGACTATTAACTATTTATCTCATTGAATATTCTTAACTTTAAACCCAAAAACATTCTCCTCTAGAGTGTAAATACCTTTTTTATGAAATATGAATAACTGTTGATGAAATGTTAACACATTACTATGACATATGAACAACTGTTTATGAAGTATGAACACATTACTATGAATTATGAATAAATCTCTATGGAGTGTGAGAGCGAAAAACTGTCCAGCAGCCATCCATCCATATCAATCAAGACAGTAAAATTCTCTCACGGTCCCTCTGCCCCAGGCAACCACCGTCGGTACTCCAGATAACCTCATTAACCATGTAAATGCATTTGAAACTATGATGTAATTAAATACACATGTAAACAAAATCCTATCCATAAATATCCATTGTACGGCTGGTCCACCCATCGAATCGTACAATGAATCTCTCCCTTCCTAGACCTTCTGTCCCTAACCCCATCGAAATAAACAAAAGCATCTAAGATCCTCATCTGCATTCAATAACATCAAACATCATTCTACTAAAATCAATACCTAAGAATATGACACAATTATGTATTACACATCAAATATGTCTATATTTCATTGCAGACACTGGAATGTAGTCCACTACACTTCCTCTCCCTGTAGTGTCCTCTTCCAATGGACTTGTTGATGATGGAATCAGCCACACCCTCCTTGTTTCATCTCCTCCAGTCATATTGTCCCTTCATATTGTCTTTGTTTGAGTATTCCAATCTCCACATGTTCTCCCAAATGCTTCTGGAATGACAAGAAAATAAACGACCAAACAGTATCTTTTGCAAAACAACATTTTCAAATTAAACCTCAACATCAATTTAAGAATATAAAAATGACCTATAAATGATGTATGAATCACATTAACCTATCCCCCCCTTGATTCATAAATCATACCAACATCACCCTACTATTGAAAAAGAAATTTGAAAAATAATCAACTCATAAAAAAAGGATATTTATCCATCAGTAGTCCATCCATCATTATCCAAATCAGGAACAGTCAACACCGGCATCTGAGTGTTGTCTCCAGGCACCACTTCTCCAACCTATCTCAATCTCATAACTTTCTCAACAGTCAGTACAAACATCACACAGTGTTATCAAAGCTTAAACTAGAATCTGACCCATCACTGCCCCTACTGGCCTAATTGATCTTGCAACCAAATCCTTTCAAATGCATCCCTTATAATGCATCTATAACCCCAGTGATATTATCTGAACTATCTGGACTCACAGTATAACTAATATTTATCAATATTATCTTCCCAAATGTTACACCATACCATGAATGAAGTCCCCCCTTCTCCCTTAAACTTATTCTTCAATGATAGGCTTGAATACTATGACATGTCGCCATGTGTCTGCTAAATGACTAAAATGTAAATGTAATGTCACCATTTTAACCCTAGAGTTAGCTGTGTCCAATGCTATCCCTTTTATAATGGTAAAACCTCATATGGAAGCTTAAACGTTGACCTGTAACAACATCCTATCCCCCATAGGGTAAGAATATACTCTATCATCACAAACCCACCAAATATCTCTAAAATTCCCATAGTCACATTGTCAGTCAAAAGCTAATCTTTTAACCATCAAAGTCCTGCTCTTCTTACTACCTGATATATAAAAAGTAACCTATTATTTGTCATCACTACCCTTAAGGTCATACTTATCCAAGGTTATCATATAACATCACACTCTGATCTTCCCATAAACATACCCCTTACCTCATATGTTTTATTAGAACAAAAACAACTTTTATCCCTCAATATTTCACCTGAATACTTCAGAGTTTGCAATTACCTGATTTTACTTTCCCTCTAACCAATGCCCATAGGGTAATCCCTTCACCCAAGAACACTTAAACCCTACTGGTCTGACAACTACATTATTTTATCTGTCAATGACTGTTGCCGATACCACAGTCATGACAAAGCATAACCCTGACCCACACCTGCCAGAGGCCGCGCGACCGTCTAACACGTCTTGGGCTGGCATCCCCAACAGACATTAACCCTCAAGATTCCTCACTGATTCTTACAGAATGAGTTAATCTATCTCTAATTTTCACAACAGAGGAACGAGCAGCACTGATCAGATGCCCCCCCCCTCTGTCATCAAAATCAAAAGACCCCATCCTGCAGCTTCCATGATGAATCTCTATTCTCCATTTCAGATTAATCTATATTGTTTCTATCTGCTCTCCTATTTTAACCCCATTCGTACTATAACCTCCTGAGTCCCTCTTGCTACCTCTTTAATTTCAGAACAGTTGTTGTCGGTATCATACTCCTATATTTGCTATTGCCATAGTATCATTAATCCCTTCCAAAGTTACCCTTAAAGTAGTTGATTTAGCTGCTGTATCAACCCTAATTACTTCTAGTGCAAAAGTTCCCATTCCCATTATCCTCTATGTCTTATCTACTGTTGGAGTGACTACTGTCCATTCAGTTCTACTCCTCCTGAACTCCCTCAATGACTGTGGAGGCTACAACAGACCTCAACTCTTCCATTATAAGCATTACTTTATGAATTACATAGCCCTTTAACCAATAATTCTGAACCGGAACAAATTCTAATGCTTGCACTAGATAAGTACACATATTCTCCCTGACCTTTCTCTGTAACATTACGCAACATAAGTGAACAGTCCCTCCTAACCCTCTTCTAAACTATACCTCCTTTTACTCCTGGTCCTGATAACAATACTTATTCTCCATAATTATCTCTCCATATGGGAGAAACGTCCCCATCCTAAACCCTAATAAGTGTTTTCCCCCTAAAATTGGTGCTGTATTGGTTCCCTTATAATCAAATGCAATATATTTATGACTTTAATACCTATCAATGTTGAAAGAGTTAAATTGCTTCTCCCTGTTGTTCTAATAGACTGAAGTGTTAATGTCCTTATTTACTCCTAGTTTTCCCCCAGTTCTCCCCTAAGACTTTGAACTCCTTCCTTGTACTTCCATCCATCACCACTAGTGTCACTTTTTCCCCCTTTCAGTTCTACCTCTAAACTTTAAACCTCCTGATTATAACAAAAGGTACCCACAATTACCTTGATCTTCCTATTCTAAAGTGTCATTCATTACTGTTCTCTCTCACTACTAACTTTGAAACTTAGCTTACTGTCTCAGAGTTCCTTCACCCCTAGTTCTCCTAACTTATTTTAATCTAATCTTTTCTCTCAGAACATTTAAAACCTTTTCCCCTGACTTATTGACAAAATCTCTTACCACCAAATTTTAGAATATGTGATTGGGAAAGTTCCCCACCTGCTTCTGACTCATTACACACAGACTTGGCAAAACCGACTAAACACCTTTTAGCCTAGCCTGAAATCCCTTAGTGTAAGAATGTAACCCAGAATAAACAGTCACCCCTTTTAACTTTTCAGACAGACTGTCTGACAGTCGTCTAGTGGACATCTTATTGTACAATTCAATTCTCTTCCCAACACTACAATAACAGTATCTTCTAATATTAGTACTTTAAGAGTAATTAACCGTTTTACTACCTCAAATCCCTATCCTAATTCGTTATCAATTAGTGAGATGTTTAACCTCTTTAGGCTGAACACAGATAAGTTTTCCCCTATTCACTATCACTTCTAATGGCCGGTGGTTTCAACTGTTAGCTATTTTCTCTTCTTCTCTAATCGATGCTCTCAGCAATGCACCCCTTCCGGATATTCTCGGCACTCTAGAATATTTAGTGTTCACCTGAAGCACAGGTGATCTTCACTTGCTCGTTGATCTTCCTCTGTTTCTTCTTCTCCAATTCTGTGTCTGTCCAGAAACTGACAGTCGATATGGAACATCTGGTCCCCCCTTGGCTGGTACAATTGCCTTTGATATTGTTCAGTTAAAGCTGTAACAGTGATTGTTGATTTGATTCACTCTGATTCTTCATAACCAACACTTCTTTTCTTCTTCTCCACCACCAATTATAAGTTGTATTTGATAGAGTTTTCTTCGTCCGGTTCTTCTCGTTGTGGACCTATCAGTATTCTTCAAAAGGTTATCTTCTAAGTTCTGTCCTTGAAATATCATCTTCTTACCAGTGGCCTTTCCTTTGGCCTCACTGTATTATTCTTCTCCTTCAATTCTTGGGATTAAAAATGTTCTCTGCAGGTTTTCTCCTTATCTCTTCTGTATCTTCAGCGTCTCGAGCTGTTACTTCTTCTAAACTATTCGCTTTATCCAGGCATGATAAGCATCGGTCTATACCTCCATTTCTTCTTTGCTAGTCATTGTAGGATAAAATCCTCTTGAACATACAACACCCTTAATCTCTAAATCTTCATCACTTTCTTCATCAGAACTCGAATCTCTTGTCTCCTTCTTCGTTCAACTTTCATCAGAGATCAAGTCTCCAGTATCCTTCTTTCCTCTCTTGCCACTTCCTTCTGATCACAGAGTCACCTCCACCCATGACCTCTCATCATCATCATCCTCTTCTCCTTAGGTTCCCAGACATCCCGATTTTCCTTCCTTCTTCTGGATTCATCTTCATCGTTGTTTCTGCTCATATTCGTCTTCATCTCTGATGCCATAATCACCCTGCTGGATGATGTCTTTCTACTGAATCAGTATGTGAGAAAGGTGTACTAACATCTGCCATTAGTCTCTCCTAACACTACTCTAACCCTACTTTGATTAAAAGAATGACTATTTTAATCAATTTTCCCCTATATCAAGCCCTTTATATTCCTTTATTGTGAACTATCCTATTTTAGACTATATATATATAACCTAAACAAATCCATTAACCATCCTGAATAATTAACCCCAATTCCTATTCCTATGTCACCAATTTATCAATTAGTGTTGAGTATATCTTACCACAACCCATCAAATGCAAATAAATGCAAGTTAGTCATCTTCAGACTAAAATACCCCTAAACAAAGCCTTTTAACCCCCTGCTCTATAACCCCTAATTATCATAAATTTAAAGAAGAATCCTCAATCCATCCTGGATTCCCAACACATCTGTAATTAAACCCCAGTGATGCACATAGCCTCCAAAATGTAACTTTTATTGAAATAGAATTTGCCAAGCCCATGCAAAATTGTCATAACATCACATATCCTGTTAGGGAAAGATTTTGTAACCATAATCAGTACCAAAACCTTTTTGACTTGATCCTCTGCCACGTGACGTGATCACTTCCTGTATCTCCTCGCTCCCCCTCTCTCTCCTGTCTCTCATGACAAGGGATAAAGACACAAGAACAGCTTTTAGTAGTTCATGCCATCACTGAGTATTTCCAACCATTCAATATTCATTCGTTCTACATTATTCACTCTAAGACTAAACTCAGATTTAAATAGATCGCTCAAAAACCTTTTTTATTTTAATCCGTTATTTAATTATTTAATTCAATCTATTATAATCCGTTATCCTATATTTAATGTATAAATTCAATAGGCTACAAAACAAGTTTCATCTTTAACCAATAGCAGTTTAAACTTATAAGATTCGTGTTAAACTCTCCCTGTGCCTATTTGTTCCGTCGTCTGTGTTCCTCTGTCTCCCCCTGCAGTTTAACCAATGTGTTGTTTTGCAGAATCCCACGCATGCGCAAATATCATTTTAACCTCATGCTTGAGTTGCAGCATCCCCTCGTGGTGTCATTTAGTGCCGTAAAACAAAACGTTCCCTAATCTCGTGCCATAAACTCCCCTTTCTGTAGTGTAGTGTCGCAAAATTAAACGCATGCGCACAACCATTCAAAAACCCCTTTTCACCGTGGAAGAAAGATTCTCTCTTCTCTCTCCCCAAACAGAAAGAATAACAGCCAGCTGTAGCTTCCCATTTCCCCCTTATAGTCAAACAACATTTAACAGCGCTCACAAAACATACAACCTGACTTACAGACAGTGACAAATTTAAGAGACTTTAATCCATCGCAATGGAATCTCTAAGGATATCCGTTAGCATGTAGCACGCAACACAATTAGCCTGTAGCATTAGCCTTTAGCTTAGCCTAAGGTACACCGTGACACAAAACACAATTAGCCGTTAGCCTTAAGCATTAACATCAGCATTTAGCCACGATGTACCACGTGACCTGAAACAACCCAGCCTTAGCTTCAGCCTCTAGCCAACTGCGGCCTACTAGCTATACAAATGAACACCCCGCACCGCGGCCCAATCATTGTCCATGATTATCAATCCTTCCGACCCCCCACATGGGACCTATGACCCTTACCCATAATGCCGTGCTTTGTAGGCTTAGCACATAACCACATGTTGTAGTTTCTAACCCCGTAAAATCACACGCACCTGCGCACAACCAATTTTAAAGCCATGCTTCCCACACCATAGACCGATAGCATTACGCTACAGCTTCACCATTTTATACCTTATACTCACACAATTACACATAACAGAGCTCACATTTGCGTAGAACTTTCAGCTCCACCACATACAAACAAGTTTAAGAGGCTTGAATCCATCGCAGTGGACCTCTAAGGTTACA
Organism: Coregonus lavaretus; assembly: GCF_964263955.1. Taxonomy (NCBI): domain Eukaryota; kingdom Metazoa; phylum Chordata; class Actinopteri; order Salmoniformes; family Salmonidae; genus Coregonus; species Coregonus lavaretus. Next base: position 36,675,400 of record NC_140005.1, on the reverse strand, counting down.
GTTATCATGTAGCACACAACACACTTAGCATTTAGCAGTTAGCCATTGCTAACTGCTGCCTACAACATGTAACAAAACCCAGCATTGCGTTCCTTTAATTGAGTACTGTTTCGTTTGCCCTAAATTTATTCTGCCGTGGATATGGCTATTTCAGTGAGCGATCCCCCCCAATGCAACTATCCCGTCGAACAGAAGTTGAGTAAGCCATCCCCAAGAAATGTCCCACCAACCCCAGTCCCAGACTGACCTGGAAACTCCTAATGCATTTCCAGGATTTTGGCCCACCCTGTGGTCGCCCCGTGTGTCACGAGGGCTTATCTAAACCTGCAATGCTCTAAATAATGCGCATATCTGAATTTACCAACCATTGACCATAGTTACCAATGAAATATAAACGTATCACTCTAGATTATCATTGCCATCCGTTACCAATGAAATAAATTATCATTGTCTATAGTTACCAATGAAATAACATTTTAGCAGACTCCAGTCGACCAGCAACAACGCCACCGAGGCCAGGTCGAAATGCAGGTCGAAATGGAACATCCCTTCAGTGTACACAAGTCATATCCAATCTAACAAACTCCGAAGCGGTAAGGACACTCACCCTTTTTTCCATGCTTCAGAGAGAGTTAGCCCGGCGATTGACTGAAACACAGAAGAGACGCAAAACCAGCCCCACGTTGGGCGCCATTATGTCGTATATGATGAATGGTGGCAATTATCGCTGTCAACAAAGAGTTCGCTATGCTGCATCGTGTTAGAGGCTTTTATTAAAATCACGAATTTACAGCATAGATACAGACTCGCGATGTCCGGAGAACGGCTCCCAGATTGATATGGCCGTTCTGCCGTCTCATCGTTTAACCCCTATTTATAAACAATGCAAAGGGAGGGGCTACTCCCTTCTTCTGGCCAATCACCAGTCTCCCCTCGGGCGTCACATTTCAAATAACATCATAAAACCTCCCCCCTCTGGCCTGAACAACCAACATTCCATTTCGTCATGAAAAACATTTAACAAAGGCATAATCTTCAGATACGATACGCGCTTCTTGGAGTTGGAGCGCCGGTGCACACTGCCTTTATATCATAGGATTGCAGTAGCTAAAGCTTAATAATAGCCACACCACACCAAACTTTCACAAAAGTTTATAAACTTTTTAGGGTAATATCAAAAGTAAGTCAAGCCATTGTTTATGGGGAAAATACGAGCAGGATATTATATTGTAGCAAACACAGCATTACAGTTGGAACTTAACCAACAAATGACAGAAATAGGCTGATTTTATTTATTTTACAACAGACCTACTTATAGCCTATCTTAAACTAAATACGGAGCACACGATTAAAAGATAGATCAAATTTAATTTAGCCAATGAAAATGTCTCAAAAGAAAGGTTTTGCATATTTAAAGAACTGGTTTTGATAATAAATAGGCTTACAATAATAACAATGATACACTAATAGTAATAATGATGATAAAACGAATTATTATAAATACATGTAAGTTCCAAAATTGCATCCGACCTGACTAGGGAGTTGCACAGTAGCCTGCATTCTTCTCATCTTAGTCCCCTATATATTACAACTGATATTACATTCCCCTTGTAAGCTTTTATGGGCATACTCTTTTTCCTCTAACTTTTCACTACATCTGGGGTGGCATGCTACACTTTTTTGCACTTTATTATTACCCTTATGTATTTAGTTTTTCTTCTATAGTGCACATTGAGATGTTCATGAAACGGTCATACATAAAATACAGTATTGTATTATACAGTGAGAGAAAAAAAGTATTTGATCCCCTGCTGATTTTGTACGTTTGCCCACTGACAAAGAAATGATCAGTCTATAATTTTAATGGTAGGTTTATTTGAACAGTGAGAGACAGAATAACAACAACAAAATCCAGAAAAACGCATGTCAAAAATGTTATAAATTGATTTGCATTTTAATGAGGGAAATAAGTATTTGACCCCCTCTCAATCAGAAAGATTTCTGGCTCCCAGGTGTCTTTTATACAGGTAACGAGTTGAGATTAGGAGCACACTCTTAAAGGGAGTGCTCCTAATCTTAGGGCGGCAGGTAGCTTAGTGGGTAAGACCGTTGTGCCAGTAACCGAAAGGTCGCTGGTTCTAATCCCCGAGCCGACTAGGTGAAAAATCTGTCGATGTGCCCTTAAGCAAGGCACTTAACCCTAATTGCTCATGTAAGTCGCTCTGGATAAGAGCGTCTGCTAAATGACTAAAATGTAAAAAATGTAATCTCAGCTTGTTACCTGCATAAAAGACACCTGTCCACAGAAGCAATCAATCAATCAGATTCCAAACTCTCCACCATGGCCAAGACCAAAGAGCTCTCCAAGGATGTCAGGGAAAAGATTGTAGACCTACACAAGGCTGGAATGGGCTACAAGACCATCGCCAAGCAGCTTGGTGAGAAGGTGACAACAGTTGGTGCGATTGTTCCAAATGGAAGAAACACAAAATAACTGTCAATCTCCCTCGGCCCGGGGCTCCATGCAAGATCTCACCTCGTGGAGTTGCAATGATCATGAGAATGGTGAGGAATCAGCCCAGACCTACACGGGAGGATTTTGTCAATGATCTCAAGGCAGCTGAGACCATAGTCACCAAGAAAACAATTGGCAACACACTACGCCGTGAAGGACTGAAATCCTGCAGTGCCCGCAAGGTCCCCCTGCTCAAGAAAGTACATATACATGCCCGTCTGAAGTTTGCCAATGAACATCTGAATGATTCAGAGGAGAACTAGGTGAAAGTGTTGTGGTCAGATGAGACCAAAATGGAGCTCTTTGGCATCAACTCAACTCGCCGTGTTTGGAGGAGGAGGAATGCTGCCTATGACCCCAAGAACACCATCCCCACCGTCAAACATGGAGGTGGAAACATTATGCTTTGGGGGTGTTTTTCTGCTAAGGGGACAGGACAACTTCACCGCATCAAAGGGACGATGGACGGGCCATGTACCGTCAAATCTTGGGGGAGAACCTCCTTCCCTCAGCCAGGGCATTGAAAATGGGTTGTGGATGGGTATTCCAGCATGACAATGACCCAAAACACACGGCCAAGGCAACAAAGGAGTGGCTCAAGAAGAAGCACATTAAGGTCCTGGAGTGGCCTAGCCAGTCTCCAGACCTTAATCCCATAGAAAATCTGTGGCGGGAGCTGAAGGTTCGAGTAGCCAAACGTCAGCCTCGAAACCTTAATGACTTGGAGAAGATCTGCAAAGAGGAGTGGGACAAAATCCCTCCTGAGATGTGTGCAAACCTGGTGGCCAACTACAAGAAACGTCTGACCTCTGTGATCGCCAACAAGGGTTTTGCCAGCAAGTACTAAGTCATGTGTTGCAGAGGGGTCAAATACTTATTTCCCTCATTAAAATGCAAATCAATTTATAACATTTTCGACATGCGTTTTTCTGGATTGTTTTGTTGTTATTCTGTCTCTCACTGTTCAAATAAACCTACCATTAAAATTATAGACTTATCATTTCTTTGTCAGTGGGCAAACGTACAAAATCAGCAAGGGATCAAATACTTTTTTCCCTCACTGAACAAAAATATAAACGCAAGATGTAAAGTGTTGGTTCAATGTTTGTTCCATACGCACAAAAAGTTGATTTCTCTAAAATGTTGTGGCCAAATTTGTTTACATCCCTGTTAGTGAGAATTTCTCCTTTGCCAAGATAATCCGTCCACCTGACAGGTGTGGCATATCAAGAGGCTAATTAAACAGCATGATCATTACACAGGTGCACCTTGTGCTGGGGACAATGAAAGGCCACTCTAAAATGTGCAGTTTTGTCACACAACACAATGCCACAGATGTCTCAAGTTTTGAGGGAGTGTGCAATTGAAATGCTGACTGCAGTAATGTCCACCAGAGCCGTTGCCTGAGAATGTAATGTTCATTTCTCTACCATAAGCCACCTCGTTTTAGAGAATTTGGTAGTACGTCCAACCGGCCTCACAACCTTAGACCACGAGTAACCACGTCAGCCCAGGACCTCTACATCTGGCTTCTTCACCTGCAGGATCGGCTATGGAACCCTGACCTATTCACCGGACGTGCTACCTTGTCCCAGACCTGCTGTTTTCAACTCTCTCTCTCTACTGCACTTGCTATTTCAATCTCTAAATGCCCGGCTATGAAAAGCCAAGAGACATTTACTCCTGATGTACTGACCTGTTGCAACCTCTACAACCACTGTGATTATTATTTGACCCTGCTGGTCATCTATGAACGTTTGCCTTAATGACCATGTATTACAGTTTTTCTCCATTGGTTTGGCTCATTTCTTGAAACAGAAATTACATTCTCAAAACTCTAAGATCATTTGGCAAAACAGTCTTACAGTTCAGCACAACACTATAGCTCACTTGCAAAAGCTCATATCTCTCCTAAAACTGTTCACTCATGCTTCAAAACTAAATTCCTTTCCCATATAAGGAGTCAGTGCCACGAAAATGGCAAAGATCCTTCTCAATTGCTTTGGCTCATTTCTTGAAACAGACCGGACGTTCTCAACACTCTTGGTGCTTTAGCCAAAATAACGTGGATGGTTCGGCACAACACCATGGTTCACCTGCAAAAGCTCATACCTCTCCCAAAACAGTTCACGCATGTGTCAAAACTAAATTTCCTTCTCATTTAAACAGTCAGTGCCCCCAAAATGCTTCGTCCCTTTGGCATTGTGTAAGCACTGCAAGTCAAAATGTTTAGATGTTTTGTCACTATGGCAGAGGACCATTGAAATATCCCTCATGTCCACCTTTCAGTCTTAGCCCAGTCCTTCATTGACAATGGTTACTGTACTGTTTTTTGTCTAGCTAACAGAATACAATTGTGTATAAAACTGAAAAAAATAAATAGGATTTTAGGGTAAGAGTAGCCTCCAAGGTTTGACATCACACATTGCACTCATACTGCCAAGGAAATTGTAACCATTATCATTCACACACATAAAGTAACTTCCATACATCAGAGTAAAAAGAAAATGTATACAGCATAATATACTGTAATATAAACACACAAACAAAAAACAATGAAAATTATATGCAGCCTACAGTGCTGTAAATAAAGCTGGAGTTTCACAACTAACAGTTCTTCACTGGTCGCTGTCCTCACCCTCCTGGCCATCCACACGCTGCTGTCTGTCTGGCCACAGATTCTCGTCCACATCACAGCGTATATTCTCCCTTGCGATGCAACGAGGGAAGAAACGGCGTGCATGTCGCAACCATCCCCTACACTGATCTGCTGTAATATCCTCACACGCAGCGTCCATTGCATGGAGCAGGGACCTCTGATCTTGAGCCCGATGCTCATACACTCTCCACCTCCAAGCGGAGAAATACTCCTCAATAGGATTGAGGAAAGGAGAGTAAGGTGGTAGGAACACCATGACCATCCTTGGATGAGTAGTGAACCAGGCCCTGATGAGCGGGCCACGGTGTAAATTCACATTGTCCCATACAATGACATATTGTGGTAGGTGAGGCCCTACGAGACCGCTCTCATTTTCAGGGATCAAATCAACATGAAGGCGGTCCAAGAAGATGAGGAGCTTCTGTGTATTGTATGGGCCAAGACTGGGGATGTGAGTGGCCACACCATTCTCCGATATGGCAGCACACATAGTTATATTGCCCCCTCGCTGGCCTGGGACATCCACCATGGCCCGGTGGCCAATAATATTACGGCCACGTCTTCGGCCCTTGGCCAGGTTGAAGCCAGCTTCATCCACAAACACGAGGATGTGATGGGTCTCGTTTCCTTCCAATGCCATTATTCTCTACAATAGCGTAAAAAAAGAAAACATCAAATCAGTCATACAGAAGAGTCATACACTACAGTTACAGACAATTACATAGGAATGTTCTATGTTCTCCACAAGTTCAATATACTACTGGCCACTACTCCAGTGGTTCCAAACCTGGGGTACATGTACCCCTATGCAGAGGTACTACAGGGGGTATTTGACAGAAAGGGGAGGGGGGAAATCATCAATGACTAGACTTACTGAAATGTTACAGTAAAACCCACAGTATTAGATAGATTTACATGGGAGGCACTAATTGCAGCTCTTTGACCCCTTTTCTTATTGTATGTTATATTCTTCAAAATAAGGATTATAATGATAATTGCATCATACAGTAAGCTGCAGTTTTTAGGCGAAATGTTGAAGTCAGATAAATCAAATACTTCCATACCTGGATTACCTGGATACACAAATCAGGTAAAGTGGGTACTGAAGCCAAAAAAGTTTGGGAACCACTGCTTAATTGTAAAAATGTTATAATGATGGACAACCAGTAACTGACTTACATGTACATACTGGTACCGCAGCTCTTTCACTCTATCAGAGTTCCTCTCAAATGGTACCCTGTAAATTTGCTTCATTGTCATCTGATGCTTCTTCAATATCCGGTCTATTGTGGAGATGCTTATAGAGTTGACATTTTGGAATATGGCATTGTCTTGTAGGATTGCAGCGCGGATCTGTCTCAATGTGATGGCATTATTTGCCATCACCATGTTACAGATCTCTTGTTCTTGTTGTTCATTGAGAAGTTTTCCTCTGCCACCTGTGCAAGGTTGTCGTCCAATCCTAGATATAGAAGTCAAAGGACAACACTCCATTCGTAATGTATACCTTATGTATTCCTTACAGAATGAGTTACCTATGTAATTGTATTGTTGTTTTACTTACAGTAACTTTACCACAATTCTAATGCATCGCTGCACAGTGACTGGAATACTACTGTAAACTGTATCATCAATACTGTAGAAAATAAACTATTCCATAGTTTATTTTCTCCAATGTTTTTCTTGTCATTTTTAGTATCATAACATCCCATTGAGGTAAGATATTACTGTAGGCCTATCACACACACACACTAAATGAATAGGTAAATATGTAAATAAATATATTTCTTGCTCTATGCACAGTGTCCTGTCCTATACAACATATAATTCCATCATTGACTGACTACATACCTGTTTTCCCTGCGAAAGGTTTGGATGATGGAGGAGACTGTTGAGCGAGGCACATTAGGCTGCACTCGGCGACCTGCCTCCGCCATTGTGAGGCCATGGTTGATGACATGGTCTATAATTGTGGCCCGAATTTCATCCGGGACAGCATGGTGTCTTCGTGCTCCTCGGCCTCTTCCCCCTATTCCACCACCACGCACCCTTACTCCTCCTCCTCCTCTTCTTCTTCCTCTTCCTCGAGCAGGCAGTTGCCCTTGTTCATTTACTTGGCCAGGTGCCTCCATGTTCAGAAATTGTACTGGTCCTGCATGGTCAAGCTCTTTACATACATGTTTGGCAGCATTCACAGTCATGGACAGCACCTGTCAGGTAACTAAACATACTGTTTGATTGGTCATCTGAGATGTGTGAAACTCCTCCTTCGTTAGTCAAGTTCTAGTTTCACCTGACTGTCAATTGCTGTAATAAATTTATCAAATGTTCCAAGGGATTCATATATGGTATTCATGGTATTATGTTCTTGACTAATTTTGACAATTGAACAGACTATTGTGCATGTGATGACTTATACAATGAAATGACGCTGACACGTTTTGGAGCGAACAACCATTAGACTGAGAATCAACAATCAGTTTAGATCAACAAGATCTATTCACTTGGAAATTGTGCTAAATGTAGGCTACCTGTACTTAATCATTTGCAAAGATGTACTGTGGCAGGGCTTGAAAACTATTACAGACTACAAAGGGAAGCACAGCCGCGAGCTGCCCAGTGACACAAGCCTACCAGACGAGCTAAACCACTTCTATGCTCGCTTCGAGGCAAGCAACACTGAAGCATGCATGAGAGCACCAGCTGTTCCGGACGACTATGTGATCACGCTCTCCGTAGCCGATGTGAGTAAGACTTTTAAGCAGGTCAACATTCACAAGGCCGCAGGGCCAGACGGATTACCAGGACGTGTACTCCGAGCATGTGCTGACCAACTGGCAAGTGTCTTCACTGACATTTTCAACATGTCCCTGACTGAGTCTGTAATACCAACATGTTTCAAGCAGACCACCATAGTCCCCGTGCCCAAGAACTCTAAGATAACCTGCCTAAATGACTACCGACCCGTGGCACTGACGTCTGTAGCCATGAAGTGCTTTGAAAGACTGGTCATGGCTCACATCAACAGCATAATCCCAGAAACCCTAGACCCACTCCAATTTGCATACCGCCCCAACAGATCCACAGATGATGCAATCTCTATCGCACTCCACACTGCCCTTTCCCACCTGGACAAGAGGAACACCTACGTGAGAATGCTATTCATTGACTACAGCTCAGCATTCAACACCATAGTGCCCTCAAAGCTCATCACTAAGCTAAGGATCCTGGGACTAAACACCTCCCTCTGCAACTGGATCCTGGACTTCCTGACGGGCCGCCCCCAGGTGGTAAGGGTAGGTAACAACACATCTGCCACACTGATCCTCAACACGGGGGCCCCTCAGGGGTGCGTGCTCAGTCCCCTCCTGTACTCTCTGTTCACCCATGACTGCATGGCCAGGCACGACTCCAACACCATCATTAAGTTTGCCGACGACACAACAGTGGTAGGCCTGATCACCGACAACGATGAGACAGCCTATAGGGAGGAGGTCAGAGATCTGGCCGTGTGGTGCCAGGACAACAACCTCTCCCTCAACGTGACCAAGACAAAGGAGATGATTGTGGACTACAGGAAAAAAAAGAGGACTGAGCACGCCCCCATTCTCATCGACGGGGCTGTAGTGGAACAGGTTGAGAGCTTCAAGTTCCTTGGTGTCCACATCACCAACGAACTATCATGGTCCAAACACACCAAGACAGTCGTGAAGAGGGCACGACAAAGCCTATTCCCCCTCAGGAGACTAAAAAGATTTGGCATGGGTCCTCAGATCCTCAAAAAATTCTACAGCTGCACCATCGAGAGCATCCTGACTGGTTGCATCACCGCCTGGTATGGCAACTGCTTGGCCTCTGACCGCAAGGCACTACAGAGGGTAGTGCGTACGGCCCAGTACATCACTGGGGCAAAGCTCCCTGCCATCCAGGACCTCTATACCAGGCGGTGTCAGAGGAAGGCCCTCAAAATTGTCAAAGACTCCAGTCACCCTAGTCATAGACTGTTCTCTCTGCTACCGCACGGCAAGCGGTACCGGAGTGCCAAGTCTAGGTCCAAAAGACTTCTCAACAGCTTCTACCCCCAAGCCATAAGACTCCTGAACAGCTAATCATGGCTACCCGGACTATTTGCACTGCCCCCCCACCCCATCCTTTTTACGCTGCTGCTACTCTGTTAAGTATTTATGCATAGTCACTTTAACTCTACCCACATGTACATATTGCCTCAACTGCCTCAACTGGCCGGTGCCCCCGCACATTGACTATGCAACGGTACCCCCCTGTATATATAGCCTCCCTACTGTCACTTTATTATATTGTATATATAGCCTCCCTACTGTCACTTTATTTTTTACTTCTGCTCTTTTTTTCTCAACACTTTTTTGTTGTTGTTTTATTCTTACTTTTTTGTTTAAAATAAATGCACTGTTGGTTAAGGGCTGTAAGTAAGCATTTCACTGTAATGTCTACACCTGTTGTATTCGGCGCATGTGACCAATAAAATTTGATTTGATTTGATTTGATTTACTGAGACATTGAGACATGTACTTAGACATTTGCAATTTGATGAAATGAATGACAAATTCAATTCTGTTGTGAACAATTGCCAAGTGGTTTGGAGGTTTGTCCATGTAGTTTTGAGAATGTAATTTCTGTTTCAAGAAATGAGCCAAACCAATGGAGAAAAACTGTAATATAATCTCCACCCGGCACAGCCAGAAGGGGACTGGCCAACCCTTAGAGCCTGGTTCCTCTCTAGGTTTCTTCCTAGGTTTCTGCCGTGCTTCTACATCTGCATTGCTTGCTGTTTGGGGTTTTAGGCTGGGTTTCTGTATAGCACTTTGTGATATCTGCTGATGTAAAAAGGGCTTTATAAATACATTTGATTGATTGATTGATTGATTGACTGCATCACAACCTGGTACGGCAACTGCACCGCCCTCAACCGCAAGGCTCTACAGAGGGTGGTGCGGATGGCCCAGTACATCACTGGTGGAAAGCTTCCAGCCCTACAGGACATTTACACCAGGCGGTGTCTGAGCAGCAAGGCCCAGAAGATCGTCAAGGACTCCAGTCACCCGAGCCATGGACTGCTCACTCTGTTACTATCTGGCAAACTGTACCGGAGCATCGAGTCTCAGATCAACAGGCTCAGAGACAGCTTCTACCACCAGGCCATACTAAGGGTCTGGTTTCAATGATGCTCTTTTGGAATAGTGGACCTATGTCACAGCCTATGTCACTACTTTATCCGCTTGAATAAAATACAAAATAGTAGCTAGCTAGCAAGATGGAGATCAGAGTTTTTTTTTTATGAGTGCATTTCGCAAGTAGCTAGTTAACATCAAGTACTTTCACTAAAATCAAGTGCTGCAAAGGTTTTGCCTGCAAACTTCGGTTTTGAATTGCGACGTTCTGGCATGCCTGCCTAGTCACGGTTGCCTAGGGTCGGGTTTTCGAGACTAGGTTGTCACCGCTGAAGTATACAAACAAAAACAACAGTAGCTACAAATGTAACTTTAGCTAGCTAAAGCAAGCATTTTGAACACTCACGTGTCAAAAAGCACATCCTCCAACTGCCAATTAACAGAGAGGTATATCAAGAACATCACAAACGTTACTTCATGCTCACTCTTCATCAAGCTAAAGTTATGTTGTTTAGTCTTCAGCTGAATATTTCAAAGGAGTTCTCGTCCCATCTTTTTCTCTGCCTTAAGTATTCCCACGTTAGTGACTTTTCCCATTTCAACCCATCAAATCTCCCTGTTTTCAATTTTGACCTAGTGTACCTCATAGGCGTCAGCTGATGGAGGCAAAAAAAGTGCATTCATTTTTGGACCATTATTTGGAAAAAACACTTTTTGATCAATCATCTCCTAAACCTTCCAACACATATCTCGCAGTCGTGTGAATCGCTAAAATTAAATGATGAAAAATACTTTACTTAGTAGATCACTCCCATATAATTATATGGTGACTCCCACTAAGGTCAACATTGAATCTTTGATATCCCAGGCTAATGCTGCGTTCATAACCAAGTGGGAAGTTGGTATTTACCACATACGACTGGGAAAAATCCACTGGATGCCCTCCAACTGGTAAATACTGATGGGAAACCATATTATCCCTGAGCTCCCACTTCTCCAGGGGAGAACAACTGTCCCCTCTTATTGAAACCAAGGAAGTTCAAGGCTGAACGCGGTACTGCAGGCATTGTTAGCAGAAAATTGGATCCCCCATTATAGTGAATTAAAAAGAGCAATCTTCGTGGTCAATCTTAGTGTAAATAAAACATGTATTTACAAGACCACCATGGTAACAATAACTGCTTCTAATACACCAGATGTATGTCCTTGAACCGATTATTTTAAAATTGCACACAGAAGAAGTTTAAGGATAAATTAGTTGCTAATTGTAGCCTGCAGTACCCCGGTCGGCCTTCAAATTGAGTTACTCAATGAGAGGGGGCAGCACTGAGCTAGCCTGCAACATCACTTTCTGGAGAAACTTAAACTAAGCATGTTAAGTCTCCATGAGATGTCATCCCCTAAGGCAGGGTTTCCCAAACTCAGTCCTGTGCCGCCCCTGGGTGCGTGTTTTGGTTTTTCACCTGCCCTAGCACTACACAGCTGATTCAAATAACCAACTCATCATCAAGCTGTGATTATTTGAACAAGCTATGTAGTTTGGGAATAAGGCAGGGATCATCAACTAGATTCAGCCTTGGGCCAATTCTTTCTTGAGCGGATGGTGAGGGGGCCGGAACATAATTACAAATAATTTATAGACTGCAAATTGACCGCAAGAAGCCCAAACAGATATAATACTTGACTAAAACAGAATAATTTCAAACCTTGCTTACATTTGTATACGATCACATATATTACTGTATTATGCGTGGGAATACTTTGGAACAGATTTCCCAAATTAAAATCACTTGGAGCTGATTTGCTGGTGTTTTTACAGTCTTTTATGTCCAATAATAAAAATTAATATGACTATATATTGTTTTGGTTAAGGACAATTTCGGTGGCCAAATAAATAAAAACATTTGATGAAACATTGCATTTGGCCTTACTGCTAGCCCATAGAAATGCATTGAATAATTCATACATGGAAAAACAGATAGGCCATAAATAAAGCAAAAGGAAGTATGTTTTGAAGTGTCTGTCCGATATCTGAGAAATGTAATTATAATTTTACCTTGGAATTATCTGTATACCTTTGACGTGGAAATACCCCATTCACTTCAATACATTTTTGGGCCTGGTCCCATGACACTTGTGGGGGTCATAAAGCAAAATGGAGAACATCAACGTGAATGCATCTAACAATTTCTGACTTCACAACAGGTAATTAACACCTTCCCACTTGGTTATAAACACAGCATTATATGCGCTGTGCACAATAACCTGGGGATGAGGTTTATGTTGCATAGGGTCGGGTTTTTGAGGTGTAACTAGCCCACTGAGGTACGGTCATCAGTGATACAACCCCAAGATACAATATACGATTATGCAAAGTAAAATGAAAGCAGAATTCTCTGATACCTGTTGTAAGTGTAAGAAGGAAAAAGGCACTCATGGCCATCTGTTTTGGACTTGGCCATTAATAAAACATTTCTGGGAAAATGTCAAAACGGAGCTGGGGCATGTTCATATGTCATATAAGAATGGACCCATGGCTATTTGTACTGGGTGTGGTCGGGAACACGCCCTCACTTACCTTAGCACAGCTCAATCTTCTTAAAAAATGACTCTTTGTGGCCCGCAAATGTATTCTCCTTAACTGGATAAAAGACCAGCCACCAACAATAAATCAGTGGTATCGTGAGATCTTTAAAGTGTTACCACTGGAGAAAATGAGTGCTATATTTAGGAACAAGGAAGGAGATTTCTATACAACATGGGACCCTTTTTTGCTCTCTCTTCCCTCTAATCTTGCACATACCATAAGATGTGTCAATATAAAAATTCAATAGATTTATTGGTCAACTGGACCCTGGTCGCTTTCTTGTAGAAAATACATATATTATTGTATAGGCCTCTATACTCTGTTAGGGGTATATTACACACTACAGCCACACATTTTGCAACAGTCAAATTATTAATGGTATGTAAAATAATAATGTTAATAAAATGAATGAGAAAAAAATATTAAAGTAATGAAAAATGAAGGGCCGAGAACTGAAAGAGAATGTTTAATTCTTATATGTTTTCTATGTTCTTGTTTTGGTGTTGGTTATGTTATGTTTTATGTTACCTTGTTTCATTCACAATTTGTTTATGATGTTGACCTGAAACAAGGAACATTATATTATAATAATTTGTAAAAATATATATCCTAAAAAAAAACACAGATAAAAGGGGGGACAGTTATTTATACCCAGTCTCATCGCTGTAAGAAAATATATAAATTCGAAATCCAATGGCTAGTGAGTGTCACATGATCTAAACAGGGGCGTGGTTATATCTCGTGAGTTTGCGGCGTTAACTGTGCAGTCAGACTTTCTGTAAACATTAGTCAGGATGATTTCTAAATTAGCTTTTGCTATCGCATTGTGTTTTAGTTTGTGTTTTGATATCTGCATTGCCGAGAGCTACGTTTTGGATGATAAAGTTGGATTAGGAAGAACGTTTGACGGCATTGGAGGTTTGAGTGGTGGAGGGGTATGTAATGAATCCAAGCTGCTAATACTAGGCTAGTAGCTACTTCCTGGTTCGCCTGTACTGTGAAGCGATCAATGAAACAAGAGTGCGTTGCAATCTAAATCGTTTTGCCACTTTCTACCACCTTTCCCTGTTCGTTTTAGGCAACATCTCGTCTACTTGTCAATTATGCAGAACCCTACCGCAGCCAGATATTGGACTACCTCTTCAAGGTAGCTGTTACAACTGTTTACATTCTTATGTTAGGTCTGATTCCTCTTATCTTATTTAATGCAAGGTAGCCAGCCAGTAATCTTATCTAGGTGTGAGATCCATAACAGTATGTAACTTTTATTTGCTGTCTGCAGCCAAACTTTGGGGCTTCTCTACACATCCTGAAAGTGGAGATTGGAGGTGACGCCCAAACCACAGGTAAACATGGAAAATGTACTTTATAGTGCACTACTTTTGACCAGGACTATATTGTGAATAGGGTGCCATTTGCGCAGCATACTTTGTGTTTATCAAGTATGTCACATGCAGAGAGTGGCTTTGAGTTACGAATGTAATGTTAGCTGAAGAGTACATTTTTTCTCCCTAGATGGAACGGAACCCTCTCACATGCACTATGAGAACGATGAGAACTTCTTCCGAGGGTATGAATGGTGGCTGATGAGAGAAGCCAAGAAGAGGAACCCCAACATCACTCTCATAGGTGAGGCTGAACGAGCAGTAGACCCTTTCATTGCTGCCATACCCATTCATTTCTGTGTCAAACTAGAACACAGACAGTTGGAAATATCTGCGACGATTCGACAGATAAGCGTCAGGTGTGGTCTCTCGCTAACAATAGTCCCTGTTCATTTTACCTCTTGTTCCTGCAGGCTTGCCATGGGCCTTCCCAGGTTGGGTTGGACATGGGAAGAACTGGCCATATGACTTCCCTGATATAACTGCATCCTACGTGGTGTCGTGGATTATAGGAGCCAAACAGTACCATGACCTGAATATTGATTATGTCGGGGTGTGTATTCAATTCATTTTTGTGGGTTGTGTATTGAGAATATTCTAATTGGATACAAACATGATGTATTCACTAACTGTTTTAAGTTATGCTGTTGATGTTTTCTAACTATATAGATTTGGAATGAACGGAACTTCAACAGCAAGTACATCAAGGTTGGTGTTGTCATGTTTTCTGTTCATATTTTACCAGCCATTACACAATGTGAAATGTCTTTGAAGACAAAAAACTGCCTCCAACATTTGGTTTTACTGTTGCAGCCATTACTTAATTAATGTCACCGGCGGCCAGTGGCACCTTAATTGGGGAGGACGGGCTCATAGTAATGGCATTTATGGAATGGTATCAAAGGACTGGTATCCAACACATCAAACACATGGTTTCCATGTGGTTGATACATTCCAGTCACTCCATTCCAGTTATTATTATGAACCGTCCTCCCCTCAGGAGCCTCCTGTGATTTAGGTCTATAGGCTATTGGCAGAGAGAGATACAGAGAATTGTTCATACAATCCGATCAAGATCAGCTGTTTGCATCTGAGAGCATATCATTTGTTACTAAGGTGCTCCGAGACACATTGGATAAAGTTGGCCTAACCGGTGTGGGCATCATCGCAGCAGACGGCAACTGGGATGTTTCCAATGCCATGGGTGTAGACCCGTACCTCAACGACGCTGTTGAAGTACTAGGGTAAGTAAGGGACAACATGAACCACAGCTTGCTCTGAAGTGACACAAAAAAGCCCTTACAACTCCGGCTCACAGCAAATCACTCTGTTTCCTCCATGGCATGTTATTTCTCACGTGAAGCTGACTAATGTCACAGGTATTTCTCTGTAAGTGTGGTGTAGTCAATAGCATTCTGTAAGTCTAGAAATGCAAAGGATCATGCTAAACAAACATGCTCTCAGATGCTTTTGCACTAAAGTAACAAGTTAAAGAACGTGGTATCATTAAACCCAGAAGCCAGTCAAGGTGAATGAGGAACTGAACACACAGGGGTTTACTGTAGTAGAGTATGAGTTCTCCATGGGTCTTTCAGTTCCCTGGATCTGGTATGTTTGCTTCTGTCACGAGTTAGTTATACCACTCAGCCATTCTAGAACACTTGGCAAGCAATAAGGAAGTCTGCGTGACACCTTTGATTTCTCTGTTGTGGTCAGACAAAGCTGAATGTTGGTGGCAGTTTTTTTTCTTCTAATGCCTGAGCAGTCAGGAGAGGTAGTTGTCTAACACAATTACAGTCAATTCCTGATAAATGTTTACTTTGTTTAAAGTGATGCTTCAGGATTTTGACAATGCACTTTATCTGCTTCCCCAGAGTCAGATGAACTCGTGGATACTATTTTTATGTCTCTGCGTGCAGTTTGAAGAAAGTTGCTAACTGGCGTTAGTGCAATTGCTAATTAGCGTTAGCCCAATGACTGGAAGTCTATGGTAACTGCTAGTAGATACCATAGACTTCCAGTCATTGCGCTAACACTAGTTAGCATTGGCTCACACAACTAACTCTAACTTCCATCATACTGGATGCAGAGACATAAAAATGGTATCCATGAGTTCATCTGACTCTGGGGAAGTAGATAAAGGGCTTCATTGCCAAAATCCCAAAGTATCACTTTAAGTGAATTTCAGTGCACCAGTACCAATTCAAATACATTCTTCATTACATTCTTCTGCATATCTGAATAATCTTATTTAGTGCATATATTCATGACAGTCCCAAACCACAGCATTATCAGGAGTTGATTCCATACTAATAGAGAATGTGCACACTCTAGTATGAAAGCTACGTTTATTGCTTGGCATTGGCACATGTTAAAGTAAAAGGTGAATGTAGTAATGTAGTCAACTGTCCTGAATGGTTCTTCAGTACATGATCACCTTTTCACTCGCCTCTCTTTCTGACTGTCTGTCACTGGTTAGCTGCTGCGGTACACTCTGGATAAGAGTGGTTTGGAGAGGGTCAGAATCATAGCCAGTGATAACCTTTGGCAGCCCATAACCTATTCAGTGTGTGTCGATCGAGAGCTGGCTGAAGCAGTAGACGTGATAGGGTAGGAGAGTGTTTCTACTTTGTTTCTACTGTGTTACATCTTGAAGAGACCACCTCTGTTCAATTTACTGCATGCGTTTCTCCCATCTATTCAGAAGTTATTCCTCAGAACTACAGTCTGCATGTACAGCGCTTATTTAGCTAATTTTTTTAAAAGTGTGCCTTTGTGTGTTCATCACTTTTTATAATTCCATTTGTGTGGCCTGACAGGGCCCACTACCCAGGCACCACCACAGTGATAGAGGCCCTGAAGACACAGAAGAAGCTATGGTCGTCTGAAGACTACAGCACCTTTAACGACGAGGTGGGAGGAGGCTGCTGGGCCCGGATCCTCAACCAGAACTATGTCAACGGACTCATGACTGCGTATGTAGCTAACTGTCATAGTTACTGATTTCTACTCATAGCCTCATGGAACCAGACTGACTCCTGTGCTCACTTTTCATTTCACAACAGAATGTGAGTTCGCAAGATTGGGCTGGTTAAACAAGGCTACTAAAATCAGACTTAGTATCGCAAGGGTGAGAGGGTAGTACTATGATCAACACAGAGATTGACCTTAAGGATTGCCCTATTTCCCGCGGTAAGTGAACTGAGCAGTTGGGGAAGTTGAAGCTGCTCTGAGTTTTCCCCATTGGCCAGGTGACTTTGGGATGAAAACCAGCAAACTGCATGAATTCCAGTTGGTAACCTGAGACAAGGTGCAGCTATAAGAATCTGATAGAGCGCAGTGCCCAAAACACACAACCCTCACTCTTATATAATGGTAGTTATGATTTGCGTCCCAAATGGCACTCTATTCCCTACATAGTGCCCTACTTATGACCAGAGCCCTATGGACCCTGTTCAAAAGTAGTGCCCTATATAGGGAATAGGGTGCCATTTGGGACTGACCCATTGTCTGCCATTAAAAGGGTTACCTGTTGTCCTTAGGCTACATAGCGTTACCTTTTTGTGAAAGAGTGGTTATTGTTTCAGCACCATATCCTGGAACCTAGTAGCCAGTTACTATGAGGACCTTCCCTTTGGGAGAGATGGCTTAATGACAGCAGAGGAGCCCTGGACTGGGAACTATGTGGTGGAATCACCCATCTGGATAACTGGTAACCCACAGCACTAAACAGATAGTTCACCCTAACATTGTTGTTTTGCAGATGTTTCATTATTGGTACAGTTAACTTGCATACTAGCTACAGATTAGCACAATAATGTTTGATTACCTTGTCACTGTTTTGAATGGATTATTACTGCTTCAGCATTATGTGAAGCTTCCCCAAAAGTATCGCCAGCTCACATTTAATTTCGAGGTGTGATGCATTGACATTAGCTGCCATGTCCTGATTCATTATAAACATATTTTAGACAAGTATTTAAAAAAGTAAAATAATTTCATTGATTGATTTACATGAGGTAATATTATATCCTAGCCCACACCACCCAGTTTAGCCAGCCTGGATGGACCTATCTGCAAACCGTTGGGCATCTGGTACACGGGGGAAGTTATGTTGCCTTGACAGACAGTAAAGGAAACCTCACTGTTGTAATAGAAACCATGGTCAGTATTTATCTTCCTGTATATTATGCCTGTTAACCAGGATATTTTTTCTGAGTAATGCCATCTAATTTTAGTAAAAGGCTTAATTATCTTGTTGATTGTACACTGCTATGAACACTTTCCTAATTTGGATAAACAATTATAGTAATTAAGTCTGCTTTTGACTGGAATGGAGAAAGTCAACAATGTCCTAATGAGGTTTTCGCTTTCATACTAAGCTGTGCTCTCTCAGGAGTCTACAATCTAAGCTTTAGAAAAGCAAAAGGAAGTCTAGTGAGCTAGCAGTTCACTTCTACTTAGCTTTCTGTTGCTACAAGGATGGTGTCGCATACTAGTCTGGTAGCCAGAGTGGTTTTGCACTTTAGGCAACTTTATTATTTCTTATCATATAAACACAAAGAGATCTGTCTACCGGGCTATCACCTTAGTTTATACATTTATTTATTTTTCTTCTGTTGTTCAGACTCATGATCATTCTGTGTGCATCAGACCTCCACTCCTGCCCTTCAACGTCACAGCCCAGAATGTAACATTCCAACTCAAGGGATCTTTTGTGAGTACTGTTGTGTTCCCCTGAGACTTTTCTGGCGACTTAATGATTGAGAGGCTACTTTGTCTGAGTAAGCATTTCTCTGTCCTAGGGTTCGATCAAGGAACTACAGGTGTGGCAGTCAAGGTTTGACTTCAAGACTAAAAAGCCATTCTTCTTCAAGAAACTGAGCCCCTTCAAGGTAAACATACTACTCTGACAGAAATAGCTCTGCAATATGGCACGCCAGCCTCTGAAAGCGTTTGACAAGCTGACATGTGACAGGATGACACTCAGTCTTTGGATCTTGTTTTTAGAGCGAGTGTTGTACAAAGTGATATTACTCCCCCCATGACATTTCACATCTCCTCACAAACTTTTATGAGAGTTTTTATGATTTTAGGTTGAAGATGTTGTCATGAGTTTCATGCTCCCTCCCTCCCTCTCTGGTAGATTTCTGATGGTTCGTTCACCTTGAGCCTGGATGTTGATGAGGTTTACACGTTAACCACCATAACCACTGGGCAGAAAGGGACTTACCCTGATCCACCCCCCTCTGGCCCATTCCCTAAAGTCTACAAAGATGACTTTAATGTTGGTAAGTACATTTTAAAGCTAGAAATGTCACTCTATTTATCTGCCAAAAGCAACCTGCAAATGATCCGGAAATTTTAATTAATGTTTTTAAATGATTAAATAAATGCTTTTGTCTGTTTCTTTCTCTCGCTCGCTACCTTTCTCTCTCTCTCTCGCTCTCCCCTTTTCTCTCCTCTCTCTCTGCAGCCAACCCTTCCTTCTCTGAGGCCCCAGACTTTGCTGACCAGACGGGGGTGTTTGAGTACTACATCAACCTGACGGACCCTGGTCCTCATGTCTTCACTCTGCGTCAGGTGGTCACACAGATGCCTGTTACCTGGGCAACAGATGCCGACCAGACCATCAGCGTCATTGGAGACTATAAATGGTGAGAGGGCATTGGTCAGGGCCGACGCCAACCCTTATCCTGGAGGGCCGTAGTGTGCACTTTGTAGTGTATTGTGTACATAGTGTTACAGCAATAAGCCTTAGACTCCTCTGCTCAAATCCACAATGATAATAATATTACCCTGGAAAGGAAAATGTTTCAGGTCAAGAAAGTTTTACGGTGTGTATTTGTAATGTTGTATACTGTATGTTTTCCAGGCAGAACCTGACAGTGACGTGTGATGTCTTCATGGAGACGGTGAAGACTGGAGGAGTGTTCATCGCAGCCAGAGTGGACAAAGGAGGGCAGTCTGTCCGTAGCGCCAAGGGAGTCTTCTTCTGGGTGTTCGCAGATGGCTCCTACAAAGTCACCAATGACCTAGGTCAGTATTTCACTCATAGACACACACACAGTAAGGGCTAGTTTCCCCGACACAGATTAAGCCTAATCCAGGACTGAAAACCATGGTCAAAAGAGAATCTCCTTTGAAATAACTGTTTAGTCCAGGACTAGGCTTAATCAGTTTCCGCGCCTTAATGTTTATACCTGAGTTTTAAAAATGCCTGCTTATCAGTAAATTATGTATCATTGTAATGCACAAGCCATTGATAAAATCAATATACCAAGTCTTTTTACTCCACAGTTGGCAAGACTGTACTGGCAGAGGGTCTGTCTGGAACGAGAGCGTATGGCTGGCACACGTTAACCCTCACAGTCGAGGTATGTTCACAACTTCAATCTCTGAAACGGTACAACAACTATTTCCAGGGAAACTTCATCTTCATCATCAAAATACATCTCTTTCAATTTTGTTTTTCATTTAAATGATTTCCAGACCTTGGTAGGGTCAAATATTGTCTGACTATGGGCACATTAGCTATACTAAATAGAAAGCTCGCTCTTTTTTCAGGGGGAGTATGCCACAGGGTTGCTGAATGGATATCCGCTATGGAAGGATGCTGTGGTATTGGGACCAAAGAATGGCTGGGCTGCCATAGGAACACACTCATTTGAACTGGCACAGTTTGACAACTTTGCTGTGGAGGCAAAATGAGCATTTTTCTGTGTGTGTTTGTGGTGAATAAACCTTGGTCATTAATGTATTTATTGGCACAATTATGCCTCTATGATCCCTTAAATGTGATTGTGTGTAAAATGAGAAAATGCTGGCTTTTTGATTTCCACAAATATTTTTTAAAGGGATTAATTTGGACGCAGTGATATTTCATTAACAATCATACATTGGCACAAATATTCCATACTTTCTATTGTGTGTCAATGTGCAAGCAGAGATGGAAGAGGAAGCGAGATATCTCACTGGCTCCTTTTTTTTCTGGTTCATATACAATGAACTAAGTAGACCAGACCCAGCTGCTATTGCATTGATGTCTATGGGAGAGCCACCCCTCCCCCCCCCCCCCCCCAATGGCCTTACATAATTTGGCACATCAACAGATTTTTCACCTAGTCTGTTTGGGGATTCATACCAATGACCTTTCTGTTACTGGACCAACGATCTTAACCGCTAGGCTACCTGTCAATAAGACATCTTCATTTATCCACCATATTAAGTGCAAGCCTTGATAGCTTTAAAGATTGTTAAATGCCTAGTATTTGCCAAAAAATATGCGGTAATTACTCAACAGTTTGGATCTGAGAATTACTGTGGTGGGAATTACTTTTCTATTAAGCATTTTTTGTCTGCACTGATAAAATAATAATTGCCTAATGAATGTAAATATAGATTAAAAAAATTAAGTATGACCATTAATACTGTTTACATTAAAGAGAAGGCGTATTTTGAAACGGACTCTTTTTTTTGTTGTTGCATATTTGTCAAGAAGTTTGTGTCAAACGTTGAACACATTTCACCTGCGCAAACTTGGGCAAACGATACCCCTCGAACGCTTGTTGCTAAGTAACGGGAGAGACGCCCAGACAACACCTGAGCGCAGGATGGCTGAGGAAGGAGTTGAGAAGATTGTTCATCACACCAAGCGTGTTTTTATCAACAACTTTGACTCCTATGCCTCGAAATGTATCGCAAAGGTGGGGATTTTTGAAACTGACATATTGTGTAAATAATAATTAAGCTACGCTTCCGAACTAAACCTTGTGTTTCATCCATTGCTAGCCAGCTAACGTTAGCCTAGCTGTGTGCTGACCCTTGCTATTCAAAGATGTCAAAACAACAAGTATGTGTCGGTTGTATACGTAGCTATGTAAAAGAAAGTAGCTACAGCAATGGGTTAGACTGGGTTGACCAGAACCATACCTGCCTAAAATGTCTCTCTGCTGTGTGCAGTTCTTGTCTGCCTGTGTAGTGGGGGCGTCCCTGGTGGAGACTGATGAGCCAGAGGTGGAAGAAGAGGAGGAGAGGATATCCAAAGACGAGCATCCAAAAGTCAAAGAGGGAACCTTTCAAATTGTCGGAACTATTGCAAACAAAAACGAAAGAAGACCAAGTTATGTGTTGGATGAATATTTTGTGAGTTACATTAGCCTAATGTGTGTAGCAACATTTCCTTTCCAGGTGCTCTGCATCTTATCATCAAAGAAGAAAACGAAGTGTTACCTAAACAAGTGCTATGTGTTTGAATGATTTCAGCAACTGAAAAGGGAAGAACTCCTGGAGCGCCTGATGGAGTGTGATATCATAATTTACAACATCACTGAGCATGCTGACCAGATAGATGAGGCCTCTTGGGCAATCTCAGGTAGGCTACTGTTTGTCTCTCATTGACTCTGATTATTAATACAAACACACACACACCACTACACTATCTCTCTGTGTTGGTCTGGGAATTATTACACATTGCATAGCACACCATTGATTAAATTGAAATGGATGCATTGCATGACCCTAGAAATCAATGCCTACTTCACAGTTCACTGTTGTTTCGCCAGCCCTTCATGCTGAGATGGCCAGGTTCAGTCAGCCAAAGATGTTCATCCTCATATCAACTGTGATGACCTGGGCTCTCAGCAAGCCTGTTGATCCGGTGAGTGGGCCAGGATTCACTTCCGCATTATTGTATCGACCTTATGCCAACACCTGGCCTGAGTACCATTCTCTTTAACTAACATTCCACTCCTTGCCACTACTTGTCATTGCCAAAGAGACTGGCCTTTCGGCAATCTTCAAATATGAACATTCTATCATTGTGGTCCTCTGTAGCTCAGCTGGTAGAGCACGGCGCTTGTAACGCCAAGGTAGTGGGTTCGATCCCCGGGACCACAGATACACAAAAAAAATGTATGCACGCATGACTGTAAGTCGCTTTGGATAAAAGCGTCTGCTAAATGGCATATTATATTATTATTATTATTAATGAACTCGAGGAAATCAGAGGATTTGATCCTGATTCGATAACCCTCACAGCTATCATCCAATCACAATGTTAATGCAAATTAGACTAATAGGAAAACGTTCTAACTTAATTCATACATTTGATTGGAAACATTGGGCATTCTGATGTAATACATTTCATTGTAAACATAAACATTGGATGCGGGGAGAACAGAGGATTCCCCAGCAGTTCATTGTGAATGCTGTAGCCTATTTTATATCCAGCAAGCAAGAGCAAGGTGCTTCTTGTGTCTGGGACACGCATTTGACTAGGCTACTGGTTCAAGAGCTATAAGAGGAATACAGAGGATGGAAGAGCGAGAGGCCAGTAGAGATGCCAGCGGAGATGCATGAATTGTGCAAGAAAGGAACAGGCAAGACAGATGTGTAAATTAGAACTTAATTCATAGGCTGGGCTATTAATTCGACATTCGTATGCTAGCCTATGTATTAGGCCTAGCCTAATCCTACTACAGCAAATTTAGGCTACCACCTCCTGTGCTATGCAAGCCCTGACATACGCTTTGTACCAATTAATTGAAGTTGGGAATCGCCAAATGCGTCAGTTTAATTAAATGTGCAATAAAAAAGTATCGTGCCTAGGCCTATTTAATGAAACCCTGGCTGTTGACATAGGCAACAGATCGCAAAGCAGGGAATCCCCATTCCCCACTGAGCTGATTTTTGGAAATGGCAAGTTTACTTTCTCATCCATAAACACATAAAGTGCAAGTGCACTGTACATCAGCTCACATCAGCAGGACGGGGAGCCTTTTCATTAGGAGGGACATCTAACGTGGATCACTAAAATAATGATTACTATCACATTTCCTCAATTTAAATATTAGACCTATGGGGATACTTATACGTTTGGCAGCCAAGCACGAGTGATCATTGTAGCCTTTATCGTCTAGACATGATGTTGAAATATCTTCACGCCTAGAATAAAAACCTCCAGGCTTCCATCATAGACTCAATTGAATGAAAAAAAGGAAGATTTACAGGAAATGAATCCTGTGCTAATCTTCCTCTGGAATAAGGCACATACGTGGATAATATAATACAATTAAAATAATTATGTAACCAACGTCTCTAGTAATACTATAGCTGTCTCTCTCTCCCGCCTTCAAACTTTCCATGTCAATTCATTTGCTAGGCAATAATATTTTAGCATTATGTTATAATGTAGCCTAGGCCCACTTTCTGATGGACTACAGCCAAGATTTGAAGGTGAGCCTAGGTTTTGAATGCGTTTTTAGGAAAGGACAAATGTGATTTGTGTGTGTCAGAGGTGCGCTGGTGGCTTTGATTGATGGGTCCTTTTAGGGTGTGTATGTGTGTGTGAGTTCGCTAATTCTCTCTATGTCTATTCAGAAAGTTTCCTAAAGTAGCCTGTCTGGACTCCGTCTCTTAATAAGACAGGAGGGACTAATAATATATATGAAATGAGCATAACAAATTGTAAAAATTTAAGCACGTTTTGCGTTTCTTTCCTCTCATTTATGGGATGCAACTGAAGAAAACGTAACTTGATTTAATCTTATAGGCTAATGTATTTTCTGTATCATTATTTCTCTCTCATTACGGAGTCCTCGCTAGCTACAGTGGGGGAAAAAAGTATTTAGTCAGCCACCAATTGTGCAAATTCTCCCACTTAAAAAGATGAGAGAGGCCTGTAATTTTCATCATATGTACACGTCAACTATGACAGACAAAATGAGAAAAAAATATCCAGAAAATCACATTGTAGGATTTGTAATGCATTTATTTGCAAATTATGGTGGAAAATAAGTATTTGGTCAATAACAAAAGTTTCTCAATACTTTGTTATATACCCTTTGTTGGCAATGACACAGGTCAAATGTTTTCTGTAAGTCTTCACAAGGTTTTCACACACTGTTGCTGGTATTTTGGCCCATTCCTCCATGCAGATCTCCTCTAGAGCAGTGATGTTTTGGGGCTGTCGCTGGGCAACACGGACTTTCAACTCCCTCCAAAGATTTTCTATGGGGTTGAGATCTGGAGACTGGCTAGGCCACTCCAGGACCTTGAAATGCTCCTTACGAAGCCACTCCTTCGTTGCCCGGGCGGTGTGTTTGGGATCATTGTCATGCTGAAAGACCCAGCCACGTTTCATCTTCAATGCCCTTGCTGATGGAAGGAGGTTTTCACTCAAAATCTCACGATACATGGCCCCATTCATTCTTTCCTTTACACGGATCAGTCGTCCTGGTCCCTTTGCAGAAAAACAGCCCCAAAGCATGATGTTTCCACCCCCATGCTTCACAGTAGGTATGGCGTTCTTTGGATGCAACTCAGCATTCTTTGTCCTCCAAACACGACGAGTTGAGTTTTTACCAAAAAGTTCTATTTTGGTTTCATCTGACCATATGACATTCTCCCAATCCTCTTCTGGATCATCCAAATGCACTCTAGCAAACTTCAGACGGGCCTGGACATGTACTGGCTTAAGCAGGGGGACACGTCTGGCACTGCAGGATTTGAGTCCCTGGCGGCGTAGTGTGTTACTGATGGTAGGCTTTGTTACTTTGGTCCCAGCTCTCTGCAGGTCATTCACTAGGTCCCCACGTGTGGTTCTGGGATTTTTGCTCACCGTTCTTGTGATCATTTTGACCCCACAGGGTGAGATCTTGCGTGGAGCCCCAGATCGAGGGAGATTATCAGTGGTCTTGTATGTCTTCCATTTCCTAATAATTGCTCCCACAGTTGATTTCTTCAAACCAAGCTGCTTACCTATTGCAGATTCAGTCTTCCCAGCCTGGTGCAGGTCTACAATTTTGTTTCTGGTGTCCTTTGACAGCTCTTTGGTCTTGGCCATAGTGGAGTTTGGAGTGTGACTGTTTGAGGTTGTGGACAGGTGTCTTTTATACTGATAACAAGTTCAAACAGGTGCCATTAATACAGGTAACGAGTGGAGGACAGAGGAGCCTCTTAAAGAAGAAGTTACAGGTCTGTGAGAGCCAGAAATCTTGCTTGTTTGTAGGTGACCAAATACTTATTTTCCACCATAATTTGCAAAGAAATTCATTAAAAATCCTACAATGTGATTTTCCTGATTTTTTTTTTTCCATTTGTCTGTCATAGTTGACGTGTACCTATGATGAAAATTACAGGCCTCTCTCATCTTTTTAAGTGGGAGAACTTGCACAATTGGTGGCTGACTAAATACTTTTTTTCCCCACTGTACTTTGAACAACATGATCTTGCGTTAGCACTGCCTTCTCACAAACTGAATTACCGCAGCAGGTCGTAACGGTATTGTTTGTTGTTTGTAAATATTGTAATTTTTATGTTGTGCCAAATTTGTGCGCACCCCATGTTCCAGAACATTGTCATGGAAAATGTGTATGTTTTTTCCAGCTACCAATCAGCAACTGCGCCGTAAATCTGGCTGCATATTGAACGTTGAGATTGCTGAAAGGACAGTCTCTTTGGCAATGAGAAGGAGTGGCAAGGAGTTGAACGTTAGCTAAAGAGACTGGTACACCTAGCAACCTTGTCAAGAGGTTTCGGATCTCTTAGCGAAGCGGCTATGGTGTTGGGTTGACAGTCGCTGGACCTGGTTCATGTCCCGGTTAGAGCCACCCCTGAACTCGCTACAATATCTAAAATGATCCATGTGTGTTTACAAAGTATTGTATCATAGAGCACTTGAACTGTTTCAACCAAGACTTGTTCACTGGAAGTTGTTTTGAATGTATGATGTTTGCTGTTACTTTTTCAGGATGACCCTGAGATTCCATTCACCGAGGAAGACTACAGGAGAAGAAGAGCCCATCCCAACTTCAAAGAGCATATCAACGTTGAGAAACTTGTGGTCAAAATGGGCAAAACGGTTAATCTGCATATTCTTTGTCAGTTTATTGTGTTATTAAAAGTGTGTACCAATGCATAACATTCTTTTCAACCTGCTCATTCCAAGGTTTTTCTTTCGCTATAGAAAAGTTCATTGTTCTCCACATACGTAGTGGCCTCAGGAGTTCAGTATGGAATGGGAGAGCAAGTCTTCCACTTCTTCTTCAAGGTAGATCATAACATTGATTGATTATTGTTACCTATACTGAGTGTACAAAACATTAAGAACACCTGCTCTTTCCATGATATAGACTGACCAGGTGAATTCAGGTGAAAGCTATGATATGTTATTGATGTCACTTGTTAAATCCACCTCAATCAGTGTAGATGAAGGGGAGGAGATATTCATATAGGGGATCATTGAATGTACTGTAAGTTGTCTTGTGTGGTTCCTTTTTCATTAGACATCTTGGTTGGGAGACTTGCCCAAAGTCCCTATCTTTGGAGAAGGCACCAATGTCATTCCTACTATTCACATCAATGACCTTGCAGGGTGAGTCCTATTCTTATTTTCCTTCGAAACATGAAATAGGCCTGTCTTTATGTACAGTCACTAGTGAAAGTCTACACACCCCTTGCACAGTCTTCACATTTTTGCTACTTTAATCAAATAAAATCTCAAAAGGGATTAAATTAGATGTTTTCCCCTATTGATTTATACAACCTACTCCCCAAGTGAAAGAAAATTACTAAGAAATACAGAAATTAGGATGTATTGATTGCGTATGTCTTTACATCCCAGAGTTAATACTTGGTGGAAGCACCTTTGGCAGTCATTACAGCTGTTAAATCATTTTTTATAAGATTCTACCAACCTTGCACAACTCTTAGGGCAAGATACTGTATATCCATTGTTTTTGTCAAAATTGCTCAAGCTCAGTAAATTTTGTTGGGAATCATTGATGGACAGCAATATTCAAACCTTGTCTCTGATTTTTAAAAGCAGATTTAAGTCAGGATGGAGACTGGATCATTCAAGAACGCTCAACACCTCTTGGAAAGCCATTCTGGTGTGTCTTTTGCATAAAAATGTGTGAAATTGTCTCAGGGGTTTCAGAAGACTGAGGCAGATTTTCTGCAAACTTTTTACTTGGGCTTCGCTCCTTTTATATGTATTTTGATCCTAACAAACTCCCCAGTCCCTGCCGGTGACAAGCATGATGCTGCCTAGGGCTGTTACGGTGACCGTATTACCACCACACCGGCGGTCACGAGTCATGACGGCAATCAAATTCCACATAACCATTTAGTCATGGTAATTAGGCTTCTCCAAGCTCTGATGCTGCTAATGGTCATTAGTAGTCTACCAAACTTGCTAACTGCCTGGTGCTCAGCACTCTATTGTCCCTCTAATCACTCTGACATCAATGCAAATGTATGAGAGCCCATGACCTCATGTTGGGCAACATTTCTGTAGGCTATGCAGAGTTTTGATGGCCTCTATTAAAAAGAGGAGGATCCCATCAGCTTTCTATAAGCTAGGCCTACTGTATTTATTTCTCAACTTTCCTAATATGAAGCACATTGCTTCTCTTTACAACAGGAGTATAGCCTACCTGGCTGGCATAAAAATGAACCACAGGAAAAGCGTCCTCCATTCACTATTTAAGTGCATAGATGACATGTATTTTTCCCCTGCCTCTGTTTCGAGACAGGTGCATGATAATGGTCCACTAAATAAAAAGAATGTCACATGTATGAAGAAAAAAAATTTATGCACTCACTAACTGTAAGTCGCTCTGGATAAGAGCATCTGCTAAATGA
This sequence comes from Coregonus lavaretus, assembly GCF_964263955.1. NCBI lineage: Eukaryota > Metazoa > Chordata > Actinopteri > Salmoniformes > Salmonidae > Coregonus > Coregonus lavaretus. The sequence continues at coordinate 36,646,461 of NC_140005.1, read as the reverse complement.
CTAGAATGTAAAATGTAAAAATGTAATTTAGTATTTGTAAAGACAAGATTAAATCGAGAATAGTCTGATGGGTGACAATATTAGCCTATCACTTGTGAATTATATATTATCACTTGTGAATGATGCCCAGCTTGTGAGGCAAGAAACAGCGAATGCCTTTTTTTAGCGACTTTTTTGAAATCATATTCGCACACCTCATGTAGCCTAGCCCATAGGCCTATATGTTTTGATAAGGTTTGTATCACAACTAAAGTGGCCAAATAACTTCTTAAAATTAAGCACATTAATGGGTGTAGAGCCTAACTGGCATACACACGCAGCGCGTGAGTTTCAAGTTTGGGGAAGATAATTTTCACCATAAAAATGCACATTTTTAATAAAAGCATTACATGCATAATCACATTTGTGGTCACTTTTGAGAATGGTGTAATTGAATGCATTTTAGAACATTTGCGCTTATAGTCTACTGCCTTCCTATGCTTATAATGTGAAGAAATAGCGTAATAGTTTATCAACATTTTAAGCTAAACGTTCTGATCTGTTGCGTCAGCCTCATTGCTTTTAAAAGGTTTTTTGAAGCTAGTCGTTGTATTAATTTGGGATAGATCGCATCCCACAACTGGCCAGACTATGTTTAGAATATTTATTTCTCGCACAGAATAGAATATAGGTGAACTTTTGTACTATGGGGGATAGTAGATTGACATAGGCTAGTGCTTGTGCTGTTCGTTAGGCCTACTCATCTTGTTGGCTGACGAAAAGTAAATGTGGACAGTTCTTCCAATATCTTCAATATGCTAGTGCTTTTGCTGTTCATAAGGCCTACTCATCTTGTTGGCTGATGAAAAGTAAATGTGGACAGTTCTTCCAATATCTTCAATATGCTAGTGCTTGTGCTGTTCGTTAGGCCTACCCATCTTGTTGGTTGATGCAAAGTAAATGTGGACAGTTCTTCCAATATCTTCAATATGCTAGTGCTTGTGCTGTTCGTTAGGCCTACCCATCTTGTTGGTTGATGCAAAGTAAATGTGGACAGTTCTTCCAATATCTTCAATATGCTAGTGCTTGTGCTGTTCGTTAGGCCTACTCATCTTGTTGGTTGACGAAAAGTAAATGTGGACAGTTCTTCCAACATCTTCAATATACGCCTTGGAATTCAACGCACGCAATTCCGTCCCCGCTGTGTCTGTCTTCACTTGTAGCCTGTGAGAAGGACCCGATCACCTGACGGGCATTGGCTAATAAGAATTGAGATATCTGAGAGAGCCATGTGAGTGAGAGGTGCTTTGGAGGACGCAGCCGGGAGAAGGGAATTATAATTATTATATTCAGCCCAAGCGCACAACGGTCACTGGCCGCAAAAGGCATGGATTTTTATTTGGGGCATTAAGGTCACACAAAGGGGATGCTGCCGGGAAATTCAAGGTATTATCAAGTGCTTGTCAAATTGTGAATGAGAGACTGAGGAAGTGTGTGCAGCCTGCGCAAAAAACAAAGCAGAGCTCATGCCTTTCATGCTACTTTTTTCAAATGAAATGCAGCCTTAGAATGTATTAAAAACCAAAACATATAGCCCAACGTTTGTATCACAACTAAAGTTGCATAAATAACTCTAAATTAAGCATATAGGAGGACCTGTTTCTTTGTTAACAGCTCAACACAGAATAGTCGCATGTGCGCACTCCCTCAAATCGTTTGGAGAAAATATCCTTTCTATTTTATTCAGCTATGTTCGATTGTATTCTTCATACTATGAAATAATATAAAATAATGCCACGGAATTCTAAACAAATCTTGCCTGCTAAATGAACTAGTGTAGCCCACAGCCATATGGCATAGCCAGATCAGGGCCTAACATGAGGACAACTCAGAGTATGCTATTCCGTTCTTCTGAAATAGACTACATTTTCTTCATATTATGTTTCTTTAGACCTGTCTAAAATAAATAATGGATTTATTGTGAAGGTGTAGGCTATATTACATGGATTTATTAGACTAAAATGTAGATGTTCCAAAGGTCTGCATCAGTGGCTTGTATGCTATGCGTGGAAGCCAAGAGATGCTAAATGTGTTTATGTTAATTAACGGTCAATTACTGTGAGACCGGCAGTTATTTGCATGACAATCACCAGCTGACAAAATTTCATGACCGCCACAGCCCTAATGCGGCCATGACAATACTTGAAAATACAAAGGGATCAACAACATTGCATTCACTCCACATTACTGAAAAAAAGGAAGCCTGTGTTCCAAAAAAATCCACTCCAAATCATCCATTCTGTTTGCAACAAGGCCTTTAAGTAATATTGCAAGACAACATGGCAAAGACATGAACTATATATATATATATACAGTGAGGGAAAAAAGTATTTGATCCCCTGCTGATTTTGTACGTTTGCCCACTGACAAAGAAATGATCAATCTATAATTTTAATGGTATATTTATTTGAACAGTGAGAGACAGAATAACAACAAAAAATCCAAAAAAACGCATGTCAAAAATTTTATAAATTGATTTGCATTTTAATGAGGGAAATAAGTATTTGACCCCCTCTCAATCAGAAAGATTTCTGGCTCCCAGGTGTCTTTTATACAGGTAACGAGCTGAGATTAGGAGCACACTCTTAAAGGGAGTGCTCCTAATCTCAGCTTGTTACCTGTATAAAAGACACCTGTCCACAGAAGCAATCAATCAATCAGATTCCAAACTCTCCACCATGGCCAAGACCAAAGAGCTCTCCAAGGATGTCAGGGACAAGATTGTAGACCTACACAAGGCTGGAATGGGCTACAAGACCATAGCCAAGCAGCTTGGTGAGAAGGTGACAACAGTTGGTGTGATTATTCGCAAATGGAAGAAACACAAAATAACTGTCAATCTCCCTCGGCCTGGGGCTCCATGCAAGATCTCACCTCGTGGAGTTGCAATGATCATGAGAATGGTGAGGAATCAGCCCAGAACTACACAGGAGGATCTTGTCAATGATCTCAAGGCAGCTGGGACCATAGTCACCAGGAAAACAATTGGTAACACACTACGCCGTGAAGGACTGAAATCCTGCAGTGCCCGCAAGGTCCCCCTGCTCAAGAAAGCACATATACAGGCCCATCTGATGTTTGCCAATGAACATCTGAATGATTCAGAGGAGAACTGGGTGAAAGTGTTCAGATGAGACCAAAATCGAGCTCTTTGGCATCAACTCAACTCGCCGTGTTTGGAGGAGGAGGAATGCTGCCTATGACCCCAATAACACCATCCCCACCGTCAAGCATGGAGGTGGAAACATTATGCTTTGGGGGGGGGTTTCTGCTAAGGGGACAGGACAACTTCACTGCATCAAAGGGACGATGGACGGGGCCATGTACCGTCAAATCTTGGGTGAGAACCTCCTTCCCTCAGCCAGGGCATTGAAAATGGGTCGTGGATGGGTATTCCAGCATGACGATGACCCAAAACACACGGCCAAGGCAACAAAGGAGTGGCTCAAGAAGAAGCACATTAAGGTCCTGGAGTGGGCTAGCCACTCTCCAGACCTTAATCCCATAGAAATTCTGTGGATGGAGCTGAAGGTTCGAGTTGCCAAATGTCAGCCTCGAAATCTTAATGACTTGGAGAAGATCTGCAAAGAGGAGTGGGACAAAATCCCTCCTGAGATGTGTGCAAACCTGGTGGCCAACTACAAGAAACGTCTGAAGTACTAAGTCATGTTTTGCAGAGGGGTCAAATACTTATTTCCCTCATTAAAATGCAAATCAATTTATAACATTTTTGACATGTGTTTTTCTGGATTTTTTTGTTGTTATTCTGTCTCTCACTATTCAAATAAACCTACCATTAAAATTATAGACTGATCATGTCTTTGTCAGTGGGAAAACATACAAAATCAGCAAAGGATCAAATACTTTTTTTCCCTCACTGTATATACACTGCTCAAAAAAATAAAGGGAACACTTAAACGACACAATGTAACTCCAAGTCAATCACATTTCTGTGAAATCAAACTGTCCACTTAGGAAGCAACACTGATTGACAATACATTTAACATGCTGTTGTGCAAATGGAATAGACAACAGGTGGAAATTATAGGCAATTAGCAAGACACCCCCAATAAAGGACTGGTTTGCAGGTGGTGACCACAGACCACTTCTCAGTTCCTATGCTTCCTGGCTGATGTTTTGGTCACTTTTGAATGCTGGCGGTGCTTTCACTCTAGTGGTAGCATGAGACGGAGTCTACAACCCACACAAGTGGCTCAGGTAGTGCAGCTCATCCAGGATGGCACATCAATGCGAGCTGTGGCAAGAAGGTTTGCTGTGTCTGTCAGCGTAGTGTCCAGAGCATGGAGGCGCTACCAGGAGACAGGCCGGTACATCAGGAGACGTGGAGGAGGCCGTAGGAGGGGAACAACCCAGCAGCAGGACTGCTACCTCCGCCTTTGTGCAAGGAGGAGCAGGAGGAGCACTGCCAGAGCCCTGCAAAATGACCTCCAGCAGGCCACAAATGTGCATGTGTCTGCTCAAACGGTCAGAAACAGACTCCATGAGGGTGGTATGAGGGCCCGACATCCACAGGTGGGGTTGTGCTTACAGCCCAACACCGTGCAGGACGTTTGGCATTTGCCAGAGAACACCAAGATTGGCAATTTCGCCACTGGCGCCCTGTGCTCTTCACAGATGAAAGCAGGTTCACACTGAGCACATGTAACAGACGTGACAGAGTCTGGAGACGCCGTGGAGAGCGTTCTGCTGCCTGCAACACCCTCCAGCATGACCGGTTTGGCGGTGGGTCAGTCATGGTGTGGGGTGGCATTTCATTGGGGGGCCGCACAGCCCTCCATGTGCTCGACAAAGGTAGCCTGACTGCCATTAGGTACCGAGATGAGATCCTCAGACCCCTTGTGAGACCATATGCTGGTGCGGTTGGCCCTGGGTTCCTCCTAATGCAAGACAATGCTAGACCTCATGTGGCTGGAGTGTGTCAGCAGTTCCTGCAAGAGGAAGGCATTGATGCTATGGACTGGCCCGCCCGTTCCCCAGACCTGAATCCAATTGAGCACATCTGGGACATCATGTCTCGCTCCATCCACCAACGCCACGTTGCACCACAGACTGTCCAGGAGTTGGCGGATGCTTTAGTCCAGGTCTGGGAGGAGATCCCTCAGGAGACCATCCGCCACCTCATCAGGAGCATGCCCAGGCGTTGTAGGGAGGTCATACAGGCATGTGGAGGCCACACACACTACCTAGCCTCATTTTGACTTGTTTTAAGGACATTACATCAAAGTTGGATCAGCCTGTAGTGTGGTTTTCCACTTTAATTTTGAGGGTGACTCCAAATCCAGACCTCCATGGGTTGATACATTTGATTTCCATTGATAATTTGTGTGTGATTTTGTTGTCAGCACATTCAACTATGTAAAGAAAAAAGTATTTAATAAGATTATTTCATTCATTCAGATCTAGGATGTGTTATTTTAGTGTTCCCTTTATTTTTTTGAGCAGTGTATATATATATATATATATATACATATATATACAGTAGCAGTTTGGACACACCTACTCATTCAAGGGTTTTTCTTTATTTTTACTATTTTCTATATTGTACAATAATAGTGAAGACATCACAACTATGAAATAACACATATTGAATCATGTAGTAACCAAAAAATTGTTAAACAAATCAAAATATATTTTATATTTGAGATTCTTCAAAGTAGCCACCCTTTGCCTTGATGACAGCTTTGCACACGCTTGGCATTCTCTCAACCAGCTTCACCTGGAGTGCTTTTCCAACAGTCTTGAAGGAGTTCCCACATATGCTGAGCACTTGTTGGCTACTTTTCCTTCACTCTGCGGTCCAACTCATCCCAAACCATCTCAATTGGGTTGAGGTCGGGTGATTGTGGAGGCCAGGTCTTCTGATGCAGCACTCCATCACTCTCCTTCTTGGTCAAATAGCCCTTACACAGCCTGGAGGTGTGTTTTGGGTCATTGTCCTGTTCCTCTGTGGAGATGGGAGAACCTTCCAGAAGGACAACCATCTCTGCAGCACTCCATGAATCAGGCCTTTATGGTAGAGTGGCCATACGGAAGCCACTCCTCAGTAAAAGGCACATGACAGCTCGCTTGGAGTTTGCCAAAAGGTACCTAAAGACTCTCAGAGAAACAATATTCTCTGGTCTGATGAAACCAAGATTGAACTCTTTGGCCTAAATTCCAAGCGTCACATCTGGAGGAAACCTGGCACCATTCCTACGGTGAAGCATGGTGGTGGCAGCATCATGCTGTGGGTGATGTTTTTCAGCGGCAGGGACTGGGAGACTAGTCAGGATCGAGGCAAAGATGAACGGAGCAAAGTACAGAGAGATCCTTGATGAAAACCTGTTCCAGAGCGCTCAAGACCTCAGACTGGAGCGAATGTTCACCTTCCAACAGGACAACGACCCTAAGCACACAGCCAAGACAATGCATGAGTGGCTTCGGGACAAGTCCCTGAATGTCCTTGAGTGGCCCAGCCAGAGCCAGGACTTGAACACGATCAAACATCTCTGGAGAGACCTGAAAATAGCTGTGCAGAAATGCTCCCCATCCAACCTGACAGAACTTGAGAGGATCTGCAGAGAAGAATGGGAGAAACACCTCAAATACAGGTGTGCCAAGCTTGTAGCGTCATACCAAGAAGACTCGAGGCTGTAACCACAATTTTAGAATAAGGCTGTAACCTAAAAAAGTGGAAAAAGTCAAGGGGTCTGAAAACTCTCCGAAGGCACTGTATGTTGCCCTAACTTTCTTCTGTTCTTTAACTTTCTTTCACTTGGAAAATATGGAGTAGGTTGTGTAGATCTGTAGGAAAATAAATCCTATCTAATCCCTTTTTAGATGTAATTTTAAGGCAGCAATGTGAAGACTGTGCAAGGGGTGTGTAGGCTTTCACTAGGCACTGTATCTATTGACCAGACAATTTTTTTCTCTCCTGAAGTGTGATCCAGAATGTAATTGACCACAAGCCAAAACCACACTACTTAGTCGCTGTGGATGATTCCAAGACCACTATCGATGACATTGTAAAGGTATGTAAAGCAACTATGTTTGATCATTGGAAATTCAACTCTATACGTTCAGTCATCCAAAATAGTGCGTTAAGGATTATTTTAGTTATTATTTTTTCATCACCAGACAATAGCCTATGTGGTGGGGCCAGGAAAGACCAAGAGAGTGCCAAAAGAGGACGCTTTTCTCACTCGGGACTTGAGAGTACGTATATGAAGATCAAATCAAACTTTATTCATAATACATTTGATTCAGACGTTACAATATGCTTCACATAGAGTAGAAGGTGAGTACAAGGTTTAGATGGCAGTTTTATTACCATGGTCTACTGTTCATCACTAAATGTATTCAAGAAGCAAATAATTACATCTGGTCATTTATTTTTATTTTTCCTCAGCAAATGGACATCGATGCTCTGTTTGTCAACCTTCGGGTTGAGGCTGTCTACCTGAAAGAGAACTTCAACATCCACTGGGTGTGTGAGTCTGGTCTCATAGACAACATCGACCGTGTTGTTGAGGAATACAAGAAAACCAGGGGCCTGCTGGTAAGTTAGTCAGCAGCTGTAGCAGGCTAGCAGCCCACTCTATCGTTTAAGAGTGAACAAAGACAATCTTGTATTGAACGAGTGCATATTGTTGCATGACAGTGTGTATGTTTCAACTAGATCAGACTAAATTCCGTGTGTGGGTTGCTGAAATGATTTCATGTGAAAACACATTGCATTTGACTGAAGAAGTTATGTGGTATGTACTGTAAGTTACTTTATGTGTATAGTAAATGTGGTCTTTTCCCTAGCCCATCCGAGTGTGTATCCTGGGCCCTCCAGCAGTGGGAAAGAGCACAGTAGCAGAGAGGATCTGTAAACACTACAAACTGCACCACATCAGACTCAAGGAAACCATCACTGAGACCTTCGCAGACCTTGTCAGTTTCCATCCAACAAACAAAGACTAACAAACCAGGGCTATGTCCCAAATGGCCCTCTGTTCCCTATGGTGTGCACTACTTTTGACCAGAGCCCATAGGCCTCATAGGCCTCTGGTCAAAAGTAGTGCACTATAAAGGGAATAAAATGCCATTTGGGAGGCAGCCTAACGATCCAGGTGCTCCATACCAATGTGTGCCTTTTAAATGAGATCCAAGCTGCAGAGACTAACTCTCCTTCATTTCAGGAGTCTATCATTAGGATGGAGGACGGAGAGACTGAGGCCGAGGATTCTGCCACCTCATCAGAACTCCTGGAGACTCTGAAGGAGAACATGGATCAGAATGGAGGTACAGAATGACGTAATTTGTTGTTTTGGCCATCAAGATGATATAGTCAGTGCAAGACATGTTTTCTCTGTCTATTCTATCCTGTTCTATTCTCCAAGGTCGACTGGATGACCAGTATGTGATCAGGATCATGAGAGACAAGCTGAAGTCAAAGCTGTGCAGGAACCAGGGTTTTGTCCTGGACGGCTTTCCCAAGACATATGAACAGGCCAAGGATCTGTTCTATGGTGAGACAGAAATGTATCCTGACTACTGGAAGTATGTTACAATGGCTGCGTCCCAAATAGTACCTTATTCCCTATATAGTGCACTACTTTTGACCAGGAAACCTATTCCCTTTGGGCCCTAGTCAAAAGTAGTGCACTATATAGGGAATAGGGAGACATACAATTTATAGTTTCAGCTCAGTAACCAAAATCTGTCTTATTTGTTGTTTAGCTGATGATGATGAGCCAGAGGATATGAGGTCAAAGATCCCTCCATTCAACAAGAAGATCATTCCAGGTCTGTCCAAGATGGAAAACACAAATACGTTTGCCTTTTTGTTCATTACACGATGATCGTGAATACCAAGCCAAGTAGTCACAGACACAGTGGTCACCATTATTTCATAGTAGTTACAGAGCTGACCCTGTCTTTTGAGATCTTTCAGAACAGTATATCTTCAGTGCTTTTCTAATCTAGGAAACCCAGACCAAAATATTGCGTAAGAGATTGCGTTTCTCCATTGGAGATTAGTGCTTTTCTTAAGTTGTGTTCTCTCTTGGTTCTAGAGTTTGTGTTCTTCCTGGACACCTCCGATGCGTTCCTGAAGAACCGTGTCCTGAACCTCCCGGAGAGCCTGGTAGAGGGAACGTCCTATTCTCAGGAGCAGTTTGTGCGTCGCCTTGCCAGGTTCCGGGAGAGCAACGTGGAGGACGAGACCGTCCTCAACTACTTTGACGAGCTGGATATTCACCCGGAGCACATTGGTAAATACTGAGGGAACTAACTTATCAAATAGTTTAGCGTTGTACCCATAGAAATGTACCACATGGCATACCACTACGTCATAAGTAGATCTCCATATTGTCCATCTCTGTGTTGGCTATAAAGTACTTTTCTATTTAATTATATTCTATTCTACTATTCATCTATTAATTCAGGTACAATACAGCGTGATTTTACTGACTACTACCTACTCAGTGTATCTAAAGTAGTAATTTGTGTTATTTTGGGATCATTGTCAGAGATCACCAGCAGTGACGACCAGGAGTACCTGGTGGTGACAGAGAGGATCATCAAGTCAGTGGGGAAGCCTAAGAACTACGGCCCCACCAGCCAGGAGCTGGAGGAGGAGGAGAGGAGGAGCGCAGACCGCCGGCTGAGAAAGGAGGCCCAGAAGAGGGCTGACACAGAGAGGAGGGAGACACAGGAGGCCCAGCAGAGAGCAGCCCGCTGGGAGGAGTGGGTGAGTACAAGAGGCGGGGTATAAGAGAGGTTAGAACTTACCCACTCTTCCTCTTACCTGTAGCTTTCTTGAAGGAAGTGATTGAGGGGTAGGTACCAAAAAATGTAAACACACACATTTGTCATATTTTGTTTATTCAATACAGCCCTGTGATGGTGTTTTTAGTAGCAGTCCTCTTACTGTATGTTAAAGGACAATTCTGCCACTTTTCCACCTCATATTCATCATCTCCAGCACCAAACCAGTGTCTACATTTGTAAAAACAGCGTGTTTCTATGATCTGAGGCTAAAAAGATAAGAAACAAGGTCTTAAAAAAAAAGCTTCTCTGTGACATCACAGGGTAGGATTAAAAGTAAAAAACTATGATTTTCAAAACCTGCAGCACATTTCTATCCAAGGGAGGTTATTTTCTTGCTCCCCACATCACCATGAATCTCATAGTGTTTGAAAATCACTGTTTTTTAAAATGTTGTAACTTTTGATGATGTCATCGGGTAGAACTTTTTAACATTATATATTTTTCTACAAAACCTACCAGTTTTCACATATGTTGACACTGGTATTGTGTTGGCGATAAAAACAATTTGGTTGAAAAGTGGTGGAGTTGCCCTTTAATGTTTCTGTCTGTGTCTCAGAGTAAGTGTCTGGAGGAGGTGAAGAAACAGGAGCATGATCTCCTGGAGGCCCAGTCTGTTCCCTTGAGAAATTATCTGATGAAGAACGTCATGCCCACTCTCACCCAGGGCCTCATCGAGTGCTGCAAGACCAGGCCTCAGGACCCTGTTGATTTCCTGGTAAGACCACATTATAGATAAAAAAATATATATTTCAGTCATTTAGCAGACAGTCTTATCCAGAGTGAATTACAGTCAGTGCATTAAACTATGTAGTGCATTAAACTATGTTTAGTAGTGAAAAACAACCGCATACTAAAGCATTATTTGTTGAACAAATCCTCATACAAAATATTTCCAAAGTTACCAATACATCCTCAAATCAAAGTGATGTTCATAGCATAGCTTGATATGGAAGAAATTGCCATATTTCAATGCATGTTTAGGAAAAAAGACAATTGGCAAAAATAGTTACGAGGTTTTCAAAAATAATTACGAGGTTTTCATCCGACAGCGACTAAATATATTTATTATGGAATGGGACTTTGTAAAATATATTTAAATGTTGCATTCTGTGTTTTGTATTTCAGGCAGAATACCTCTTCAAGAGCAACCCACAAGTGGAGTGAAACGTGACTTGTCTTCAAGACTTATAACCTCATATCAGTACCATCTACAATTCAGAATATTTAAAAGTGATTTAGTAAAAGCCTTTTCTCACAAGAACAGTTTCTATTTAGATTATTATACATTTACATTGTCGCTTTTTTATATTATTTAGCCAATAACGTGATTACAACACAATTGTAACAGTTGATGCAATTAAGCCATGATGTTCAACTCATAACATTTAAACTTAGAGTGAGTTTACATCAAAAGTCATATTTTGTTAACTGAACTGGGAGGGCTCTCTTGAGTTTGGGTGCAGACAGTATTTCAGCCATAACATTTTAAGTGGCCCCCCATTTCATGCTGTGACTTTGATAAGCTTGATTAGTAAATTGTGTCATTCCCTGCCCTGTTTTATTAACACACAGCTTTGTGTTGTTTTCTGCAGACCATTACTTAAAAGCCCTGAGAACATGATGAAAGCCTGACTGAAGCCAACAGCTAATTAACATGTTAATTTGCGTAATGAACTTGGGTGTGCTTGATAACTAGAAAGTAGATCCAGTCGGGTCATAATGACTTTGATTTGGCTTGTGATTTCAAAGGATAAATGTTAAAAATGGCAGCTAATTGCGTCACTCTCGTGTTTCCACTCGCAGCTCTAAGTGTACATAATTAGTTGGACTGAAACACCAAATTATTTCATTGTACATGCTTAATCACCACACTGGGAAATCACTTTGTTTGAGAACATTGTAGCGCGAGCCACAGCAACACAATTTCAAGCTGTGTTTCTATATTTTCCTTTCTGATATGTAGGCATAAATCAAACTATAGATCTGAGGTAACAACATGCATTTTACTTGGACTTTTACTTAATTTTTCCCTCAAACTAATTAAGATGTACTTAATTTATTCGGGGGAAAAGTAATACAGATTCTTGACAGTTAGGCTACATTTCCCTCTTCTAGTCTCCCTTTGGTCATCTGAACTGACAATGACGGTCCCTACCTTCACAGGTGAATATAGTGGTTGACATCGACCGAACATTGCATATTGCTTTTCAGCTATTCTGATCCATACAGTTGAAGGAGAGAAGACTAGGAGAGAAGAGGAAGCCACAAAAGACTATTGAGATGCGTCCTTCATAATGGGGACTGGTGTCATGTCCAATATCATCCAACAGGGGTCAGTCTCTACTCCTTTTGAATGGCAGCATTATAACACTAGATGGCAGCCTTGCCTCAGCTATGGGCTAATTGTGATAATGTAGTTTTTTGGCTTTACCAATAATAACAATTATACACCAGACATTATATATTATTTGTATGTATATGTTTAATCATAATTAGATAAATTCATCTTTACCATAAAGCAATTCAGCACATTACAGCACATTACCCAATTTAAGCAGGTATAGCTTACTGTATCACAGGGTACGGTCAATATGCTGAGCTGCAGGTGGACGGAATCCACTGTGTGATGCTGGTCACTGTTCCTCAAAGCCCCTTAAGCCATGGAGGGATGTCTCTTTCACACACAGACAGACACACACACACACACACACACACACACACACACACACACACACACCATGAGCCGAGGCCTTAATTTGGTGGGGAAATTTCCCCCCAGAAAACCTTGCCTCATTGGCGTTCAGAAAGAAAATGTGTTTTGTTGCTTAGGAACAGTTTGCCTTCTGTCTCTGCAGGTGGTCTCCTTGTGAATATCATTATGTGCCCCTCGATTCGGGAGAACAACACATTTTTCTTTTCTGCCAATATTTATTGTCTGCTCCACACTCTCGGGAGGCCTGGAAAATGCTTTCATTGATTAAAGGGGGTGCTAGGCAGGCAGAGTCTGTGAGAGACATCACCTACCTTTATAATACTTTATCAACATTATATTTCTAGGGGACGGCTTCAAGCTTACAGACAATATTGTTTTGTTTTGCTTTATGGGGACAACTGCAAAGACAGTGTAATTGCAGTTGTGTTAAAGAATACAAAAACACAACTATATTACTTCAAATTGTTCTTATTCTCAGCTTTGTATTTGTATCGGTCTCAAGTTGTTTTGAGTGCTTTGTCCTTTAGATGAGTATAAATGAGCCACCCTCTGAACATTTACAGCATTTCCTACACACACACACCCACACCCTTCCCTGTGAAAACATGCTTGACTTTGAAATATCCTCAGTAGCTTACATTTATATCTCAAGTGTGAAAACTCTCACCAAACATGATCAACACACACGCACACACACACACAGCAGAGGCATTGCTCTGCTGCTCCAAACATCCTCCTCTGACACAGCCAAGAAGCTGCTCTCTCTCAGTGTGTGAGGACAGCATAGCAAGCCCAGAGTGAGAGCTTCCTCCTTCTTTCTCACTCTGAAGTTAGTTTCTGCCTATTGGAATGGCAAGGCAGATTCATTAATATGCCACTGATAAGTACCAAGGAAATTATTTGGAGGAGGAGGAGGAAGAAGAAGAGAGGGAAAGTGGTGGGGCGACGGGACGATCACTCTCTCTTCCGGCTTGGCCATGCCAGCTTTCGGAAGTAGATGACAGGCGCTGACGGAGGGAGGGGGTGCGGACAGGCAGGGCGGGGAGAAAGGGGACCCAGAGAGCGCCCAGAGGACGCCGCGAGGGGCGGAATGGCCCCCACCGCGCCCCGGCCTCACAAACGGATCGACAGAGGGATTGTGTTGACAGGGGGAAGGAGGAGAGGAGGAGAGGCAGCCACACTTACAGCAGGGGACGGAAATTCATCAAACTAGGGGAACACCTCCAAGAGCCACGTTGCAACAGCATGCTCTGTCGAGCTCTGTGTGTTTCTGTGTGTTGCTCTCATTCCTATCGGAAAGTCAGGGCTATTTCTCTGTGATGGATGGGAGAGTTGAGGTGGTCTTCGTTAGACTATTGCTCATTAGTAATGTATTCTACTGTCCTGTCTAATTGCTTACCCATAATTGTCAGTGTAGGATAAATGATCAAACTCCCTCTGACCTATTCTCCACATCAGTGCTGCAGACTTTACTACTTTGATAGGTCTAAAAGTGGATATTAGGTGGGTCATTAACATGTGTCCAGCATCTGTTACGGTAACAATGTTTATTCACAAACTAAAAGTTGCTTTAGTAAAAATGTTTTCTGCCCTTTTTAGCTCACCTACACAAGTAGTTAATTATTCAGTTTTTCCAGTTTTCATTTGTGTGTGATTAAACAAAACAAATAGATTGAATGAATGAAGTGCTAATAGTGCTGACCGTCTTGTGCTGTTTCTAACTGCTTTTCCCAAATGTGATAAAGGGTGTAGGTGTTTCACTCATGTGTAGCAGCCGTAGAGGACCCAGCCCTACTCCCACTGTCAGTGCATCTGCTTCTGTCTCTCCTTGTCTCGCTGCCATCAGGTTTCATACCTAGTTGATTCCAGGGTTGGGGAGGCACTGGCGGGATGGGGCCTGGCTAAAGGCTTGGAGCTAGGGTTGGACCTGGCTACGGCTGACCTGGCTCAGGTAGGGGCTGGCTGGGGCTTGGGGGTTGGGAGTGAGCCATGGCCATAGTTGGGGGTGCTGCCGGTGGTGGAGATGGAGGCCTTTGTTAAAACATCAGGTGGAGTGTCGGGGTTTGGGCACAGTGGACTGGGGAGGCAGGGGAGCTCCATGCTGCTCTGTCAATCTGCTTCTAACTCTACCACATCACCCCCCCCCCCTCTACACGAACACACAGTCACAGACACACCCCTGCCCGAGCTGAAAGGAGGGAGGGGGTGTGAGAGGCCACCAGGGGAAGGGACAGGACGGCAGGGGTGTTTGGGTGGTTATCCAGGCAGCGTGAAACCCAATTCACACCCAAGGACGTAGAGGGAGAGATCATCCCCTGTTACATTACGCCTGTCTACCCTCATCTGTCAATCAGCAGAGCTTTAATAAACATGGATTTAGAGGAGAGGAGAGAACTAGGTTATGTCCCAAATGGCACCTTATTCCCTATGTAGTGCACTACTTTTGACCAGCGCCTCAAGGGGCCATTTAGGACACAGACATAGACATGAGAGAGAACTGAGAGGGGAAAAAGTGTTTTGGGGATAGGTATTTATTTGGTATTTTTTAACAAAAGGTCCAACACAACAAATTATTTAAAATGTTTCTCCTCCACAAAGTTGTGTAACTGTTATAGCCACAAAAAGTACAAATCCATCAACATCACTACAAACTTCAATCCCTGTATGATTCAAAGTGAAAATGGTGTACAGTAAGTACCGTTAAGTACCATGTATTAGCCTATACATTAACAGAGTGGTTATGCAGAGAAGCATTTTGCCCACGCTCTCATTATCATGATGCTTATGTCAAAGCCAAATAATGCCTTCCTTAGCCGCAGTTCTGTCATTCCTTTTAACTGCAGAGACTATTTTTCTTCCGTGTGACAAATATACACTTTTTGTAGGTGTGACAAATACACAGCAACAAAGAGATGACATCATCATGCATATATAAAATCATAGATAGAGCAATATAATAAAATATTAAAATAGTACTGTTCTCTGTTGATTTGAAGCATGTTGATCCCTTGTTCCCTCAGTCCATCTAAATTAGTTTGACCAGAAGCTCCAAACCAATGATTGAAATGTTCATATCCAGGTAGGTAGGTGTTGTTTAGAACTACATCAAGTTCCTGAACATGAATCCTAACAGTAAAAATACCAGGGTACAAATTCATTATGTGAAAACTCATAAAAGAAACAAGACAGTGCAATAAAAAACAGAAGGTAAACTGTTGTTGCTAAAACTGTGTGACATACCTGAGGCTGTCCATGTGTGAATGTAAGTTAGCAGAGTTCAGTTCAGTTGTGGCTGTCATGCAGATGATGCTGTGGAACATATGTAACAACCAGACAAGAGTGCTCCCCTATGCAGGAGTGTGTGAACATTAGTGATGATGGAACACAAGCAAACAAGGATTTACACACAAACACACCTCTCCGTATCAACAGAGCTTTAGACCGCGTCACACTCCGGGGACATTAAACGAGGGAGACGGGGGGAGGAAGAGGAGAACGAGGTGGAGAACAGAGAGAACAGCTCTCTTCATTTCTAGGTGATTCACGTTTCGAGTGGGCTTGCAATATTGCTTTATGGAAAGTGTGTGTGAGCCTCGGTGGGAACATTAGCCTGGGAACAGCAGGGCGGCTGGGCCTACATCCAAAATGTCACCCTATTCCCTACATAGTGCACTACTTTTGACCAAAGCCCCATTGGCCCGGGTCAAAAGTAGTGCACTACATAGGGAATAGGGGTGCCATTTGGGACACAACCCCAAGTTTCATTAGAGAGCAGAGCTCCGGGTTTATTACCCAGATTTTGAGTTTTATGGTTATCATTATTTGCCATAGAATTGTTATTCGAATAGATCTGCTAGTCAGCTGTTTGGGATGGACATTGGGACAGGACGTCAGTGTGTGTGTGAGTGAGAGAGTGAGAGAGAGAGACATAAAAGTGTGTGTCTTTGCATGCACGTGACTTTTCAACACTGCATCCTTCTTTGCGTGTCTGTATGCCCGTGTGTATCCATTTCAGTCATGTCGTGGGGTTGTCAGTGGGCCTCAGAGGAGTCGGGCCGCGGCAGCTCTGTTTCCGTGGCGATGCGGTGGCGTGCAGCGTTCCCCATGCAGAGCTCACTGATCTCTCTCAGTAGACTCTTCTGTGTCTCCATCAGAAAGTCCTCCTGGGAATGACAAACAGTCAAAGACACTCAGTACAGTAGAGTACAGTAGGGAGGACCACAGGATGCATATTTAATCTCCTACAGCATGTCTTTCCATCTCGTCTTATTCTTATTTATTTATCTATTCAGATCCTTTGTGGTTCTTTGAGTTCTATATGATAGAGGGGAACTCATGAGTAAGTAGGAGAACAAAAGTACAAACACACAGATGCTTCTTGCTGCCATGTTGTGTTTGGGGAGAGAGAGAGAGGGAGAGAGACAGTTCCATGGTGTGGGATCTGGCGCGTAGCGAGCTGGCTGGAGGACAGCATTAGAGATGCTGTTTCCTCCTCATAAATTATCGGCATGACGACCAGGCCCTCCAGCGCACCGGTGTGATTCTTTCAGCGGTGGGGACGGAACCCTGCGTAGACCCGCTGTCATCCCGCAGCGACTACCCACCTACCCACACTCAACCCCAGCCCGAGCAAAACCCATACCAACCCATGTCCAGGCCCGTGTGTTACTGTGAAGCAGAGGCAGCAGTATGGGCCTCCTTCTCCCTCCTCCTCCTCCCCACCGCGCGGCTGGGCTGGTCTGCAGCAGAGCAGTTAATAAAGAGATTGATTATCAGGCTGTCAGGAAGTGACAGTTGGACAGGGCGTCTCTGCGTGAGTGACAGAGGGCATGCTCGCCGCACAGCAGCCAGGAGAGGAGGCACAGGCACCACACTGCCATCCGCTCTACCCGCTCCAACCGCCCCGTGCCACCCACACCCCCGGCACCCACCCCGACACCCCGCGTCAAGCCGTGCCAACACTGCTGCCTGCCGGGGGAGGGGGGAGGAGGGTGAGAGAGGAGGGAGGGATGGGGGCATGCAGAGCACGCTGCTCCAGCCTTCTGGAGTAGGAGAGAGAGAGCCGGGGAGAGGAGGAGAGAAGAAGGAGATGAGGAGGAGAGCAGATCAGCGGCTGGTGACTCTCACTGCCAGAGTCAGAGAGTCAGAGTTCACAGCCGCTGCCTTCTGGAGAAAGATGTGAGAGAGAGAGCGAGAGAAGTGGGGGAGGGAGAGAGAGGGAGGGGGGAGGAGGAGGAAAAAGAGATGCCAGTGACGACATACTGTACTGCCGGCGAGGTCATATATGCAGTACATATATATACACACACAGGTTTTAGGCATTATCTTGAGTAACATTTACAATGCTCAGTTTTGTTGACTTAAACACAGCCGCAGACGTGCACAGCCAATCACAGAGTGTTCTAGTGAGGATACTAGTGAGGATATCCCTGGCTCTGTGATAGAAGGGGAGGTGTCGAGTGCCGAGTCCACAGCCCACACCCTAATTAATGATTTAACAGCACACAGGTACACCCAGACAGCCAGGCAGGCGCTCTACTCGTTTGCTTTGTGCACCTCTCAGTGTCACATCTCCCCTGCACTGAAGGCTGTCTGGGTGCTACACCTCTCCTTCTTCTGACTCTGTTTGAAGTTTGGGACCTGCCTGCCTGTTGGTCTGTCTGTCCAACAACAGCGCATCCCCCAATCCCCAACACCGTCCCCCCTTTTTAATGAAATCCCAGTAGTGATAACATCAGGTGACAACAGTGGATTCATCCTTTCCAGCTGAGTTGCAGCTTGCCGCATTACCCTGTTCAAACAGGGCATTGTTCAAAGACAATCCATGCGAGAGAGAGAGAGTAATAATACTACTATTATTATTATTGCTGTTGGTCCCACCATTTTTGTTATATCTATACTTTGACACTGTAAGTAATTTTACTTGCCATGTCAATAAAGTCTATTGAATTGGAGAGAGAGAGAGAGAGAGAGAGAGAGAGAGAGAGAGAGAGAGAGAGAGAGAGAGAGAGAGAGAGAGAGAGAGAGAGAGAGAGAGAGAGAGAGAGAGAGAGAGAGAGAGAGAGAGAGAGAGAGAGAGAGAGAGAGAGAGAGAGAGAGAGAGAGAGAGAGAGAGAGAGAGAGAGAGACAGAGAGAGAGAGAGAGAGAGAGAGAGAGAGAGAGAGAGAGAGAGATGCCCCCTGTCTTGAAGAAGAACAAAACAACCCCAGAGTAAAATATACAATGAAGGCTCCTGATCTGCTCTGGCCATACAGCGAGAGAAGAAAGGAGCACGGAGACTACCTACCTAGTAATAGTCGTTTTTATTTGTTTTACAATACCTAAGACCATTGTGCAATTTTATTTTGACCATGGCAAAAAGAGACTGTAAAGATTATGAATGTGGGTTCAATTGGAATCCAGCCTTATACTGTGTAGCCTAGCTACCATCTGACATACAGGGTTGACACACAGCAATAATGACCATATGCTGTATAACGAGCATGAAACGTTTTATACAAAGGAGCAGCACGACCACCACACTGTAGCTACACCACAGGGAGTGTTATGACATGCTTGCTCTCTGCCATGGGAAAACACAGAAACCGTCACAACCATCAGGCAATATCTATGGCCATTACATTGAAATGTTAATAAGATCATGGGGCTGTATGTATCAAGCGAGTAATGATTTAGGATCAGTTTTGCCCTGAAAAAAAGTACCTGGACTCCAAAAGGTTCCAGAGGTGATCATATTGTGCTTATTTACACTATCTGTAGGAGGCAACATTTCTATTTTATATTTTAGAGAACAGTCTTGCATTAGTATGTAATATAAAAACAGACACAACAGCGTAATTGTTTAAGTAGATTCACAGTGCATAAATCTGGAATTCTGAATACAATCACAATGCAATTTTCAATACGTATGTGTTGCACATAGTCTCACATATCACTATCACACGTTGGTACATAAAACCACTGTTTAGAATAGTGTTTTAGAATATTCACAATGTATAATGAATGTGATAGTAACAGTAAGCCTAGGATTGGGAGTTTTTACCAAAAAGTTCTATTTTGGTTTCATCTGACCATATGACATTCTCCCAATCCTCTTCTGGATCATCCAAATGCACTCTAGCAAACTTCAGACGGGCCTGGACATGTACTGGCTTAAGCAGGGGGACACGTCTGGCACTGCAGGATTTGAGTCCCTGGCGGCGTAGTGTGTTACTGATGGTAGGCTTTGTTACTTTGGTCCCAGCTCTCTGCAGGTCATTCACTAGGTCCCCCCGTGTGGTTCTGGGATTTTTGCTCACCGTTCTTGTGATCATTTTGACCCCACGGGGTGAGATCTTGCGTGGAGCCCCAGATCGAGGGAGATTATCAGTGGTCTTGTATGTCTTCCATTTCCTAATAATTGCTCCCACAGTTGATTTCTTCAAACCAAGCTGCTTACCTATTGCAGACAGATTCAGTCTTCCCAGCCTGGTGCAGGTCTACAATTTTGTTTCTGGTGTCCTTTGACAGCTCTTTGGTCTTGGCCATAGTGGAGTTTGGAGTGTGACTGTTTGAGGTTGTGGACAGGTGTCTTTTATACTGATAACAAGTTCAAACAGGTGCCATTAATACAGGTAACGAGTGGAGGACAGAGGAGCCTCTTAAAGAAGAAGTTACAGGTCTGTGAGAGCCAACATCCGCACTGAGCTAAAGGCTAGAACTGCCGCGTTCAAGGAGTGGGGCACTAACCCGGATGCTTATAAGAAATCCTGCTATGCCCTCCAACGAACTATCAAACAGGCAAAGTGTCAATACAGGACCAATATCAAATTCTACTACACTGGCTCTGACACTCGTCGGATGTGGCAGGGCTTGCAAACTATCACAGATTACAAAGGAAAACCCAGCCGCGAGCTGTCCAGTGAGTTCACTGACAAGTTCACTGAAATGTTCACTGATATTTTCAACCTCTCCCTGAGCCATTCTGTAATACCTAGATGTTTCAAGCAGACCACCATAGTCCAGACCACCATAGTCCCTGTGCCCAAGAACGCCAAGGTAACCTGTCTAAATGACTATCGCCACGTAGCACTCATATCTGTAGCCATGAAATGCTTTGAAAGGCTTGTCTCACATCAACACCATCATCCCAGACACCCTGGACCCACGGTAATTCGCATACCGCCCCCAACAGATCCAAAGATGACGCAATCTCTATTGCACTCCACACTGCCCTTTCCCACCTGGAAAAAAAGGAACACCTACATGAGAATGCTGTTCATTGACTACAGCTCAGTATTCAACACCATAGTGCCCTCCAAGCTCCTCTCTAAACTAAGGACCCAGGGATTAAACACCTCCCTCTGGATCCTAGACTTCCTGACAGGCCACCCCCAGGTGTTGGGGGTAGGCAAATACACATCTGCCACGCTGACCCTCAACACGGGGGCCCATCAGGGGTGCATGCTTAGTGCCTTCCTGTACTCCCTGTTCACCCACGACTGTGTGGCCAAGCACGACTCTAACACCATCATTAAGTTTACCGACAACATGACGGTGGTAGGCCTGATCACCGACGACGATGAGACAGCCTACAGGGAGGAGGTCAGAGACCTGGCAGTGTGGTGCCTGGACAGAAACCTCTCCCTCAATGTCAGCAAGACAAAGGAGCTGATCATGGACTACAGGAAACGGAGGGCCGGGCACGCCCCCATTCACATCGATGAGGCTTTAGAGGAGCAGGTCTAGAGCTTCAAGTTCCTCGGTGTCCACATCACTAAGGACCTACCATGGTCCAAACACACCAACACAGTCATGAAGAGGGCACAACAATGCCTCTTCCCCCTCAGGAGGCTGAAAAGATTTGGCATGGGCCCTCAGATCCTCAAAAGGTTCTACAGCTGCACCATTGAGAGCATCTTGACTGGCTGCATCACCGCTTGGTATGGCAACTTCTTGGCATCCGACCGCAAGGTGCTACAGAGGGTAGTGCGTACGGTCCAGTACATCACTTGGGCCGAGCTCCCTGCCATCCAGGATCTCTATAACAGGCGGTGTCAGAGGTAGGCCCAAAAAAGTGTCAAAGACTCCAGCCACCCAAGTCATAGACTGTTCTCTCTGCTACCGCACGGCAAGCGGTACCGGAGTGCCAAGTCTGGGATCAACAGGCTCCTGAACAGCGTCTACCCCCAAGCCATAAGACTGCTGAACAGTTAATCAAATGGTTACCTGGACTATTTGTATTGAACCCCCCTTTTTTTCCCACTGACATTCTTGCACTGGCATCTCCAAATTTGAGATTTTTGGTTCCAACCGCTGTGTCTTTGTGAGATGTGGTGTGGGTGAACGGATGATCTCTGCATGTCTATTTCCCACTGTAAAGCATGG
>NC_140005.1:36528966-36624323 GCF_964263955.1 Coregonus lavaretus | reverse complement strand
AGAGAGAGAGAGAGAGAGAGAGAGAGAGAGAGAGAGAGAGAGAGAGAGAGAGAGAGAGAGAGAGAGAGAGAGAGAGAGAGAGAGAGAGAGAGAGAGAGAGAGAGAGAGAGATGCCCCCTGTCTTGAAGAAGAACAAAACAACCCCAGAGTAAAATATACAATGAAGGCTCCTGATCTGCTCTGGCCATACAGCGAGAGAAGAAAGGAGCACGGAGACTACCTACCTAGTCATAGTCGTTTTTATTTGTTTTACAATACCTAAGACCATTGTGCAATTTTATTTTGACCATGGCAAAAAGAGACTGTAAAGATTATGAATGTGGGTTCAATTGGAATCCAGCCTTATACTGTGTAGCCTAGCTACCATCTGACATACAGGGTTGACACACAGCAATAATGACCATATGCTGTATAACGAGCATGAAACGTTTTATACAAAGGAGCAGCACGACCACCACACTGTAGCTACACCACAGGGAGTGTTATGACATGCTTGCTCTCTGCCATGGGAAAACACAGAAACCGTCACAACCATCAGGCAATATCTATGGCCATTACATTGAAATGTTAATAAGATCATGGGGCTGTATGTATCAAGCGAGTAATGATTTAGGATCAGTTTTGCCCTGAAAAAAAGTACCTGGACTCCAAAAGGTTCCAGAGGTGATCATATTGTGCTTATTTACACTATCTGTAGGAGGCAACATTTCTATTTTCTATTTTAGAGAACAGTCTTGCATTAGTATGTAATATAAAAACAGACACAACAGCGTAATTGTTTAAGTAGATTCACAGTGCATAAATCTGGAATTCTGAATACAATCACAATGCAATTTTCAATACGTATGTGTTGCACATAGTCTCACATATCACTATCACACGTTGGTACATAAAACCACTGTTTAGAATAGTGTTTTAGAATATTCACAATGTATAATGAATGTGATAGTAATAGTAAGCCTAGGATTGGGAGTTTTTACCAAAAAGTTCTATTTTGGTTTCATCTGACCATATGACATTCTCCCAATCCTCTTCTGGATCATCCAAATGCACTCTAGCAAACTTCAGACCTGGACATGTACTGGCTTAAGCAGGGGGACACGTCTTGCACTGCATGATTTGAGTCCCTGGCGGCGTAGTGTGTTACTGATGGTAGGCTTTGTTACTTTGGTCCCAGCTCTCTGCAGGTCATTCACTAGGTCCCCCCGTGTGGTTCTGGGATTTTTGCTCACCGTTCTTTGATCATTTTGACCCCACGGGGTGAGATCTTGCGTGGAGCCCCAGATCGAGGGAGATTATCAGTGGTCTTGTATGTCTTCCATTTCCTAATAATTGCTCCCACAGTTGATTTCTTCAAACCAAGCTGCTTACCTATTGCATATTCAGTCTTCCCAGCCTGGTGCAGGTCTACAATTTTGTTTCTGGTGTCCTTTGACAGCTCTTTGGTCTTGGCCATAGTGGAGTTTGGAGTGTGACTGTTTGAGGTTGTGGACAGGTGTCTTTTATACTGATAACAAGTTCAAACAGGTGCCATTAATACAGGTAACGAGTGGAGGACAGAGGAGCCTCTTAAAGAAGAAGTTACAGGTCTGTGAGAGCCAACATCCGCACTGAGCTAAAGGCTAGAACTGCCGCGTTCAAGGAGTGGGGCACTAACCCGGACGCTTATAAGAAATCCTGCTATGCCCTCCGACGAACTATCAAACAGGCAAAGTGTCAATACAGGACCAATATCATATTCTACTACACTGGCTCTGACACTCGTCGGATGTGGCAGGGCTTGCAAACTATCACAGATTACAAAAGAAAACCCAGCCGCGAGCTGTCCAGTGAGTTCACTGACAAGTTCACTGAAATGTTCACTGATATTTTCAACCTCTCCCTGAGCCATTCTGTAATACCTAGATGTTTCAAGCAGACCACCATAGTCCAGACCACCATAGTCCCTGTGCCCAAGAACGCCAAGGTAACCTGTCTAAATGACTATCGCCACGTAGCACTCATATCTGTAGCCATGAAATGCTTTGAATGGCTTGGCTCACATCAACACCATCATCCCAGACACCCTGGACCCACGGCAATTCGCATACCGCCCCCAACATATCCAAAGATGACGCAATCTCTATTGCACTCCACACTACCCTTTCCCACCTGGAAAAAAGGAACACCTACATGAGAATGCTGTTCATTGACTACAGCTCAGTATTCAACACCATAGTGCCCTCCAAGCTCATCTCTAAACTAAGGACCCAGGGATTAAACACCTCCCTCTGGATCCTAGACTTCCTGACAGGCCACCCCCAGGTGTTGGGGGTAGGCAAATACACATCTGCCACGCTGACCCTCAACACGGGGGCCCATCAGGGGTGCATGCTTAGTGCCTTCCTGTACTCCCTGTTCACCCACGACTGCGTGGCCAAGCACGACTCTAACACCATCATTAAGTCTACCGACAACATGACGGTGGTAGGCCTGATCACCGACGACGATGAGACAGCCTACAGGGAGGAGGTCAGAGACCTGGCAGTGTGGTGCCTGGACAGAAACCTCTCCCTCAATGTCAGCAAGACAAAGGAGCTGATCATGGACTACAGGAAACGGAGGGCCGGGCACGCCCCCATTCACATCGATGGGGCTGTAGAGGAGCAGGTCTAGAGCTTCAAGTTCCTCGGTGTCCACATCACTAAGGACCTACCATGGTCCAAACACACCAACACAGTCATGAAGAGGGCACAACAATGCCTCTTCCCCCTCAGGAGGCTGAAAAGATTTGGCATGGGCCCTCAGATCCTCAAAAGGTTCTACAGCTGCACCATTGAGAGCATCTTGACTGGCTGCATCACCGCTTGGTATGGCAACTTCTTGGCATCCGACCGCAAGGTGCTACAGAGGGTAGTGCGTACGGTCCAGTACATCACTTGGGCCGAGCTCCCTGCCATCCAGGATCTCTATAACAGGCGGTGTCAGAGGTAGGCCCAAAAAAGTGTCAAAGACTCCAGCCACCCAAGTCATAGACTGTTCTCTCTGCTACCACACGGCAAGCGGTACCGGAGTGCCAAGTCTGGGATCAACAGGCTCCTGAACAGCGTCTACCCCCAAGCCATAAGACTGGTGAACAGTTAATCAAATGGTTACCTGGACTATTTGTATTGAACCCCCCTTTTTTTCCCACTGACATTCTTGCACTGGCATCTCCAAATTTGAGATTTTTGGTTCCAACCGCTGTGTCTTTGTGAGATGTGGTGTGGGTGAACGGATGATCTCTGCATGTCTATTTCCCACGGTAAAGCATGGAGGAGGAGGTGTTATGGTGTGGGGGTGCTTTGCTGGTAACGCTGGCTGTGATTTATTTAGAATTCACACTTAACCAGCATGGCTACCACAGCATTCTGCAGCGATACGCCATCCCATCTGGTTTGGGCTTAGTGGGACTATCATTTGTTTTTCAACAGGACAATGATCCAACACACCTCCAGGCTGTGTAGGGGCTATTTTACCAAGAAGGAGAGTGATGGAGTGCTGCATCAGATGACCTGGCCTCCAACAAACCCCTGACCTCAACCAAATTGAGATGGTTTGGGATGAGTCGGACGGCAGAGTGAAGGAAAAGCAGCCAACAAGTGCTCAGCATATGTGGGAACTCCTTCAAGACTGTTGGAAAAGCATTCCAGGTGAAGCTGGTTGAGAGAATGCCAAGAGTGTGCAAAGGCTGTCAACAAGGCAAAGGGTGACTATTTGAAGAATCTCAAATATATTTAGATTTGTTTAACACTTTTTTGGTTACTACATGATTCCATATGTCTTATTTCATAGTTTTGATGTCTTCACTATTATTCTACAATGTAGAAAATAGTAAAAATAAAGAAAAACCCTTGAATGAGTAGGTGTTCTAAAATTTTTGACCGGTAGTGTACACACTTTCATACTCTTCACATATAATGCTGCTACTCTTTTATTATCTATCCTGATTGCCTAGTCACTTTTACCCTTACCTATATGTATATACCTCAATTACCTCAACTACCTCATACCCCTGCACACTGACTCGGTACCGGTACAAAAGACAAATACTCCTTGTATTGAGCCATGTTATTGTTATTTTATAGTGTTACTATTTCATTTTTGTTTCTCTTATTTGCTCATTATTATTGTTTTTAAATCATACTTTCTGACTCTCCATTGATGGGGAAGAGCTCGTAAGTAAGCATTTCACTGTAAAATCTACACCTGTTGTATTCGGCGCACGTGAAAAATAAAGTTTGATTTGACTCGATTTCCAGAATCATTCACAGTACATAATTAACGCAATAGTGAAGTTATTCTGAAAACAACCATGCATTCCATACTGTCACTGTGATACAGGCATATCCATACAGCAGCAGTGTGTCTACACACAACAATGCCATCCATCCCCCCTCTCCCGCTTGAATGGGCTTATCCTGTCTCTCTCATCCCAGTAAACACTCTTTTTGCACTCGATTGGTCGTCGGAGAGATCAATAGCCTCAGACAGAGTGAGTAGAACACCAGGGCAGGGACGGAGATGTCTTGTTGGGTTTCTTTTTTCCCTCTCTTAAACTGACACAGAGCACGAGAGAGCATTTCACACCCCCTAAAAAAAGGAGAGACGAAAAAAGGAAAAGAGAAGAAGAGATTCATTTCACACCCACAAAAAAGGAGGAGACGACAAGAGGAAATGAAGAGGATAGGAGGAGTAGACAGCATTTCACATCCACCCAAAAAAGAAAGAGAGGAGGAGGAAAAAGAGAGAGAGCTACACAGCGAGCGAGAAGGAAAGCGACACAGATGGACAAGTGCTTTTTACGGCTGAAGCTTCTGCTGGCGCGGTGCCATGGGCACAGACTCCCTTTGTTTGCCAGGCTACTAAACTAATAGACATAAAGGCAGGTTCCTGCTGGCCTGGAATTATAAAGTCATTAAGGAATCCAAATACACACACACATATATACAGACACACACATGCACAAGCGAGCACAAACACACACAAGCATACACACACACACACACACACACACACACACATACACACACACACACACACACACACGACACATAGGGGCCAAGAGAGGGGACGAGCTGACTAGCCAATACCCCTGGAGCAGCTTAGGCTAAGGTGGCGTGTGTGTGTGTGTGTAAGGTTGGGGGCCTTGAGTGACTTCACTGTAAGCGTCAAACACACAAACACATACACACTCATAACTGAAGAGGAGCTGAAACACAAATCGCTCCTCTGCATCACAATTCAAAACAAACTTTTATCAAAAATACACCACCGCCACCTCATCACACTCCACAAATCTTTATTTTATTGGCCAAAAACTGTTACTTTTGTTCCTCTGTAATCACAGTACTACATTGTCAAACAATGACTGTGTGTCATTCTTCACTATGGGTATTGTTCCCCTCCTTACATGTCTGCCTTGCCACAAAAGGATCCTCTGCGGGCTTTTGTCCCTGGTGTAATCTCAATATTATTTAAGATGGCCAGCGCACAATGGCAGCGAGAACAGAAGCCGCTTAAGCCCCTCTCCCTGAACAGTGGTCTTGGCAACTAAACTAACTCATTTGTTAGCTGTGCATTCCCTCAGACAGCCCCGTAAATGGAGGCACCATCCAATTATTACAGGGGATAAAACTAGAGCTGCTGCTGCTGTCGGCTGGCCACACCACAATCTATTACCCCACATGGAAAACCTTACACATGGACTATTTCAACCTCCAACTTAGTCGGCTGCAGAAAGAGACCCAGCAGGCCATTCCCAGGCATTCTGGAATATACTGTAAATATATTCTGGAATTTGTCTTTAGAATATGGAAGTGGAATGGGATAGAATAGTTTATTATTGTCATGTTGATATATTGTAAATGTGAAGATTGGTTGCCATCTGACAGTGAGACCCAGATGTACCCAGAGAGTTACTACTAAAGAGCATGGTGTGTTTAAAGATGTAGGATCTTAATTTGATCACTCTTTTGTTGCAGAGAATTTCCCTGCACAGCAGGAAATGCAAACTTGTAGTGTATTTGAGTTTTAAAAAGGCTTCTAAAGTTTGTAATTTCCACTTAGAAATTTCAGACTTGATTTTCCCTCAATGAAAATGTATCAACCCCTACAAAAATGTCCATTAATTATAATCCACACAATAATTAACATTTCCTGTTGCTGCAGGATTATTTCCCTCCTGAAGCTAACTGGCTGAAATTAAGATCCTACATCTGTATATACTGGTAAACAGGCACAGGTCGTGAGGTAGAAAATACCCCAGTTCTTATGGACTCTAAATAAGACTAACAATACAGTACCTGTCTTTAGATCAAGAGTTGTACTGTAGTGGGTTAAAAGCAGAGTATTTATAAGACTGGAAACCTCAGAAGCCTTATATACTCCATTCCATCTCTAGAAATGTGTCATGTATTCTCACTATAATAAACATGTCTGGATCCAGTGTTTGTTCTTCTCTTTCTTTAAACAAAGACGTACGTGTGTTTTCAAACAGGGATGCTGAGAGGCGAGATTTCAAAGGCGAAACTTGAGAGCGGAGGCTGCGCATTTACAATATTTATACATTTAAGTATGGCTCGATGGTGATACTACAGTATACATATTTTGCGTTTGCGTGTGTATGCATGTGTGTGTGTGGCATGTGTTTGTGGGTGTGTGGGTGAGAATGAGACTATGAAGAGAATCACTGATGAAAAAAGGCTACTTTGGAAATTCTATGATAATTGGCTTCTTAAAAGGAGCTCATTTTTAACTATGTCACTGCGACTGCTGCATGACAATTAATCTGTTTGCCACTGCTTCCTTGGCATCTGTGCCAATTACTTTATATGCTAATATATGTAAATTACTAAACATTTCAGATGCCAGTTACAAGTATATGCAAGTAGTGTATTGTATTTTATTTA
This sequence comes from Coregonus lavaretus, assembly GCF_964263955.1. Taxonomy (NCBI): domain Eukaryota; kingdom Metazoa; phylum Chordata; class Actinopteri; order Salmoniformes; family Salmonidae; genus Coregonus; species Coregonus lavaretus. Next base: position 36,617,394 of record NC_140005.1, on the reverse strand, counting down.
AAGTAATATTCTTTAAGCAGATCAACAAAGCAAGTGCTTTACATTTCGAGACGTGTATATTGTTTTTCTTCTCTGTGGCATTTTTCCTAGGATGTGGCGGTATTGGGTACACTGAAATAATGCAATATAAACACTTCTGTTTAAGTGTTTACTCTCCAACTGAAACAAATCTTCATGATAATGATAATTTACACCATAACTATTTTCTGCACAGTAAAATAAACTGTAAAAGGAAAAGTTTTAGTATATAAAATTCAAATGTTTATAGCACTACATTTCTGAGGCAATGAAATGAGAATATCATAACATTTTTCACAATGCATGATTAAGTTAAGACAGTAGTTTCTCTATCAACCTGATTATTTATTTCAATAAATAAACCTCTCCATCTAACCGTGTTTACTCATCAAACCGGATGTATTCTACCTTCTTCTGCCCTATCTCAGTGTTAGGCGTGTTAGAAGACAAAGCTGTGGAATTGCTATTTTATTCTCTCTAAAGGTGACTAACGTTGTCGATATGTAAATGTTAATGAATGCACTTTAAGCATCTTACAATGCCCTTTTTCTCTTAACATAAATTGCTATAATTATCAGTGCATTCAGTTTTTCCTCTCCCGGTCTCTCTGGGGAAGTTGCATCAATGGAGTGAGGTGTTGTTCTATTGTCCTACTGTACCTCTGTCTACTGTAGGACTGTATACCAGGTAGACTGGCTGCCTCTTTCTCTTCTCCCAACTCAACTGAAGATGTCACTATTGTATACAGAATGGATACTCAGGAGAACCACAGAGCGAGCGAGCGAGCGAGCGAGAGAAAGAGAAATCGAGAGAGAGAGAGAGTAAGAAAGAAAAGAGAGAGAGAGAGAGAGAGAGAGAGAGAGAGAGAGAGAGAGAGAGAGAGGAGAGAGAGAGAGAGAGAAGAGAGAGAGATGGACACTACTTGGGGAAAGAGTGTTTGCATGTTCATCTTTACGAGGACAATGCAAAGCTGGATGTTTTAAACATATTTTAAATTTGAAAAAAACTCTGCCTGCCTGAATTTTGAATGTCTGGAAATCCACTACATTTATCAAATCAAGCTTGTACTTTCCTTGTTAAGCATGTCATATTTGGCACCTGTCCAGGTAATAATTTGCATACTAACATGATGTGCACACTAAACCATCTGTATTTCCCAACTTATTAGGCTTTTCATTCAATAGAACACAATTGTAAAATATTCTATGCTCAAACACCTGAGTGGAATACCTGAATCTCTGAAATAGCAGATCCGATTGTGGTTACAGTATGTACTGTACAGTATTTACAATACATCACCCCATTGAAAATAAGGATGTAAAAACAGAGTGGATTCTACTGCCAGCCTATTCATTATAGCAATTATCAAAAGGATTTGTTATGTTTAAGTCTCACACTTATGTTTAACTTGGGCATTTATTGTTGTAAATGGACACGTAAGTAAGCATTTTACTGTTAGTCTACATCTGTTGTCTACGAATCATGTGACAAATAATCTTTGATTTGATTGTAGTGTTTTCCATCTGGGCATTATATAATTATAACATCGGCATATTAGGGGATGTTATGATGCGATAATTATATTGTGAGGATTTTCTATTTGGGAGTGGAGGAATGGATAAATAGAGATAAATAATCACAGTGATAAAAATAAGAGATTGAATGTAAATAGATTTAAAATGTATATACATTTGCGCGCACAAACACCTCGACCAGAGTTTCCATAGTGTCATGATGAGAACTTAGAGAAACACCTCTCTCCTAATTTAGCGACCGTAGTCCTCCTTCCTCTCTTCCTCCTCCTCCCTCTATCTGTCTGCCTGGTGAGCTCCTGCATGTAGCCCTCTCTACATGTGTCACCAGTGTGGGTTTTTATCTGTTCTTTAACAGCGGTGCTCACACTCCTACCTGTCATTAGGGAGGGGAGGACACAAGGTTTAAGAAGGTCTTGATTAACACATTATCACAGAGCGTGTGTGTGTTTGTGCGTGTGTGTGTGCGTATGTGTTTGTGAAGAGGGTCTTCATTCACACAAATGGTCACAGAGCCCACCGCTGTGACCTCAAGCACCACCGGCTGTAGCTACAGCTCATTTAATTGATCTCTGCAAGTTTTATTTTACATTTACATATCAGTGCTGTTAAAGCAAGCTCTAGATGGGCGTGGAAGGGATTATTCTCGATACAATCCTGATTTGACTCTCTGCCAAAACTATTTGTTTTGCCCCCTCTCCTCCGACTGACTGATTCCTTTGCCTTCCATCCACAACATGCCTTCACAGGTGTTTAATGAATTAGCCCAGAAATCATGGTACCTGCGATTGTGTTTTTACAGGTGAATATGCATCCAGGCTATTTAAAACGCTTCACGTCTATCCGTGACATTTAAAAAATGGACTCCCTGAGGGTAAACTTTGCCAATTGCCTTCCCATTAGTTTTGTCTCTGTGTTTTAGGAGAGGGGTTGGATTACAGACTATTCTAAAAGCCATACTGCTTAGATAAAACAGAGCACCCTGCCTCGGCTAGTCTCTTGCACTGTGTGACATTTCAAGGTTTAAAAATGGAGAGAGAAAAATAGGAATTAAGTGTTGTTGTTTAAATGCCTTTGTTCATTTTTCAGGTGGTATGACAGTAGCACTTGTGTAGGGCATACTGAAGAGAGAGAGAGAGAGAGGAGAGAGAGCAGTTTCTGTCTCTTTTGCTCTCTCTGTATCTTGCTTTGCTTTTTCATTCCTTCCTCTCTCTATTTCTCCCTCTCAGTCTCTCCCTCTCAGTCTCTCCCTCTCAGTCTCTCCCTCTCAGTCTCTCCCTCTCAGTCTCTTCCTCTCTCCATCTCTGTCTCTCCGTCTCTATTCGGTTGCGCGGTGAACAAAGATCATGCACCGACCAGCATCGCTGACGGTAAAGCGCCATCTGTACGGACGCGTGGCAGGCGCCGTAATCCGCCCAACGCAGGTTGTCGTGGAGACGGATGGCAGGGCTAGGTCGCCGCAGGTGTGAGAGCCGGTGCCGTAGGAGCAGAACCCTTCCAAGGGGGTGTGAGAGAGGGGGGTGGTGAAGGCAGGGGGAGCAGGGAGGTGGGCCACTAAGTCTCTGACACCCAGGAAGACTCAGGGAGAGAAAGCACCACCATTCACCATCCCTCTCTCTCTGCATCATCATCACATACATCTCAAATGCTCCTCCATGTGCTTTCAATGTGACTTAAAAATATATATGTATAGTTATTTACAAGCATTATGTTGTGCTTCCCATGATTGCTAACATAACTATGGTGTAACTCTGTAAGAATCCGCAGCGTAATGGTTTAACAGTTATGTTGGTGGTGAGTTTGAGGACAGGATATGGTGCAGTAGCCCCACTTTCTCAACCTTATTCCAGGATGTTGCTACAGAAAATGGCCTCCAGTGTAGGAAATTAAGTCTTAAACCACATAATAGAGATATGATGCTCAGCTGGGGCCTCGTTTTTTTTGGGCTGCGGCCCTCACAGAACAATCCAGTGATTGAGATGGATAGGGAGTACAAATGAATCACCACAACTCACAAACCAATCAGCTGCCCAGGCATATAGTTACACTGCTTACAATCCTTTTAATGCAAATGGAAAGCATACTACACCATGCCCTGTTATGTCAGATGTAAACATTGCTGTGGGCCTCAGCTATTACATTTACATGTTAGTCATTTAGCAGGCGCTCTTAGTGACTTACAGTTTGTGCATTCCCCTTAAGAAAGCTAGGTGAGACAACCACATATCTCAGTCATAGTAAGTACATTTTTCCTCAATAAAGTAGCAATCAGAAAATCCAGTGCTAGTAGTAAAAAGTAAAGTGCGAGTGTTAGTTCACGAAAGGCAAGGGTGTTTTTTTTTTGAGAAATATGTATTTTATATTCAGCAAATGTATGTTGGTTTCAACTTTACAGTATGTTGAATCAGTGCATGTTGGTACAGGTCCACTGATCACTGATTACAATATTAAATTTCTCCTTAACTAACTTCTTCTATGGGAGCTTCAACTGGCAGGGCAAGTCAATATGTGCACAGTAAGGGTCAACTCCCAAAGGAATACTCACTATAGAGGAGCAGTATGCCGTACTTACTACTTCAATGGTGGGTTACCTATTTCCCTATGTAGGTGAGATAAAAATAGGGAAGGAGTCAAAGGGAAAGACAACATCAAAAAACGAAAACAAAAGGTACCACTCTCTGCTGCCAGCCTAAACGCATACACATTGCTGTTGATTCGTTTTTTATTGGGTGTGCGTTTATCCGGCGGTATCCTGGGCTTCCATGGAACAGCGAGGCCCTGTGCGCGCACACACACACACACACACACACACACAGGCAGGGCCGGGCTCTTCAGGTGTTCATTTGAATAGAAAGAGCTGAACGAGGCCTTGCGTAATTGATCCCCTGGGAGAGAGGATGTCTAAGCCTGCAGAACCCACTTCTATCCCAATTACACACACAAGGCGCGCAAATACACAGGCCCGGGTACAGTTGCACACACACACACACACACACACACACAACCCTCCCAAAAGCACAGCCAGGACCGATCAGATTGTTAAAATCTAAACCAACTCCAGGGTAGCCACTATGTCCACACAATTAATGACACTGTATGTAAACATTGTTCAATAAGAGCCTTTCTCAGCAACAAACCCACATGATGGCTATCAACACTGAACCACATCCACAGTGTGTAAAAGTAAAGAAAAAAACACTCCTCCCCAACCCCACCATTCAAAATGGCCTCCACATGCCTCATCCTATCCTATCAGGTCAGAGCACAGCACAGCCCAAGCCATGCGGTGTCATTCATAGACACTGTGTCCCAAATGGCACCCTATTCCTTATATAGTACACTACATTTGACCAAAAAATGCACTATATAGGGAATAGGGTGCCTATTGGGACTCAGCTTCCTCTTCTCCTCAGAGCTGAATTTAATAAAAGCGGTGTTGACAGCAGGGCGCGGCGGTCCCTGACGGGTTCAGGCATGGGGCAGCCATGATGGAGCACCAGTCTGTTAATTACTGAGTACCTCGGAGGCTCCTCACCTGGCCCTCTGCATGCTCCACACGCTCCGAACGCCACGCCCGTCATTACCCCCCACCCACCCTTGAGCCCACAAACACCACGCCTGAGCCAAACAGGTGCCGATCACTGTGCCACCCGCGTCCGCCACGCTCCTCTGCCCATCACACACACACACACCGCTAGCATACGCATGCGCGGGTATACACACACATAACCTGCCAGGGAGCAGAGAACTAGGATACAGCCAGGGCCTCCTAGAGCCAGGGCCTCACACTGCATGTTAACACACACACGCACACAAACACAGCACGCGATTCAGAGGGATAAACTAGGGGACAACAAGGGGGTACTCAATGGAATGGATAACAAAGGTGAATGCCATAATAACGTATTCTCTGTAATGGTTGAGTCGTACAGTATGGATAAGTGGACAGGTGAAGTGTGATGAGTGAATATCATGACACTGACAGTGGATGTTCTCATGCCAACACTGCTCCGGAACCACATAATGGTGAGGAGTGGATTCCATGACCTCTCAAGCAGTGTTGTCTGTTCTGCGGAGGGACACTGGCATCATGGGGGCATCATGGCATCTGCTATGATTAACGCTTGTCCACTACTATCATCCCCTCACTTCAACCCCCTCTCCCCTCACTTCGACCCCCCTCTCTCTTGCCCCTCTCTCTCACCACTTTCTCTCCCCAATTTCTCTCCCCCCTCTCAGGCCTGGCGTAGGGAGTGTAGGGGGAACAGACCTGACCCCCCTTCCCTCCTCTCTCTCCCCCTTCCTTTCCCCCCTCTCAGGCCTGGCTTGGGGACGGTGGGGGGACTATAGGGGTAACAGCTGCCCCCAGCCTGTCTGTCCATGACTGGCTGGCCAGCACTTTATTAGTGGCTGTCCAGGACTCCAGCTGATCCTCTCCCATGCAGGGCCCCTGTCACACTGATGTCTTCATCGCTAAGCGGAGCAGACACCCGGCTCCCGGAACTGGCAGCTACTGGAGGTGACAACAAATCCAATTATCTACCCTCAATGGCGTCTGCCCGGCCGGGACCACAGGGGTTAGAGCTGACAGGGGACAGAGGTATGGGATGGGGGGACAGAGGGACGGAGGACACACACAGGAAAAGTTTCAGTAAAGGAAAGGAGTATTTCAAGAGGATTAAAACAGAGGGAGTAAGAACATGAGAGGGCGAGTCACTTAAAGAAGATTGCTAGTGAGTGGGAGAAGGGGAGAAAGAGTCACACTAACAATGCCTTTGTGGAGAGGTGATAGAGTTAATTCACAGCAGTGTGCTTCCCTGATACTGTCTATACTGGGGATCTGTTAGCAATATTACCACCGCCTACTTATGTGAGAAAACACTGGGACAATCTGGAGAAACACATGCTACAGTATACAGCACCGTACACCACTCCATGTGTGTCAAACAATTACATAATTTACAGAGAATTTGAAAGTGATTTTTCGAAAGAAAGAAAGAAAGAAAGGACAGAAAAGAAAGGACAGAAAGGTCACCCTCAAAACTGGGGTGTTACTATTATATGATCCATCTATGACAGATTTGTAACACACCACAGTTAGAGAAGTGTTAATGTGCCCTAGACAATGCTTCCTTAATGAGTTTACAACTTTATTTTCATAGGATGAAATTGGCATAATGGTATAGATGAGAAGCTTAAACACAATGGCTGAGTCCCAAATGTCAACCTTTTTCCCTACAAAGTGCACTACTTTTGATTAGAGCCCTATGGGCCTTGGTCAAAAGTAGCGCACTACATAGGGAATAGGGTGCTATTTGGACGCAAATAATCAGCACTGCATGGCTCTCAGAGTCTGTGTCCTGTATTTAACATTAATTCAATTAAATCTCCATAAACAAATTGGTTGATGGGGCGGACTGGGACATGTTAAGTGCTGATCATAAGGGCAGAGTATTGATCTGTTATCAGACAGACCATCCCAGCAGAGCTAAAGGTGAAGGAGACCTGGAGGAAGCGTGGGGAATTATCACCACTCCAGGGGGGTCTGAGGATAGAGAGAGGGTGTAAGCCACAGAGGTAACCTGCCAACTCATCTCCCCTCCCTCCCTCACCTACCACTCCTCACCCCCTCTCCTCTCGTCTTCCACCATAGGGGAAGTGTCTCAACTTATTTCCTCTCTCCCTCTCTCTGCCGCTGGGCCGGCCCAGCCGATTGCTCAGCCATTAGAGTGTCTCTCCTCCCCGGCTCCATCGGCCAACCGCCAAGGTCGCCGCTCCTCCTCTCCCTGACAGACACTCAGACAGGGGGACTTCGTATGGGCGCAGAGCGGGGTGGGGGTGGTGGAGCACTCACCATCATTGGGGCAAGTGACTGAATTGAAGACAATTAAATATCCATATTTCTACCCAAATCCTCCTCAGCTAGTGTGGACCGGCCAATTTCTTCCTTCTCAGCAGCTGAGAAAGCAGGCAGCAGCCATTTGAAAGTGAAAGGGATGGCTTGGTTCTCAGTGGGGAGAGAGAGCGCTTCATGGTATTCAGATGAGCGGGTGTCAGGCTCTCTGGGTTCTACGATGGGTGACTGGTGACTCGGGGGCGTTTGAGCGTAGAGCACCAGGACATGCCCACAGAGGCGCTCCCATCCGACACCCCTACTTATGCATCGCATATATTTATATATGTGTGTATGTGTGTGTGTATATATATATATATATATATATATATATATATATATATATATATATATATATATATATAATATATATATATATATATATATATATATATATACACACACACACACACACACATACACACACATATACAGTGCATTCGGAAAGTATTCAGACCCCTTGACATTTTCCACATTTTGTTACGTTACAGCCTTATTCTAACATGGATTAAATAAATAAAATTCAGCGTCAATCTACACACAATAGCCCATAACGAAGAAGCAAAAACAGTTTTTTAGAAAAATTTGCAAATTTATAAAATATAAAAACAGAAATACCTTATTTACACATGTATTCAGACCCTTTGCTACGAGACTCGAAATTGAGCTCAGGTGCATCCTGTTTCCATTGATCATCGTTGAGATGTTTCTACAACTTGATTGGAGTCCACCTGTGGTAAATTCAATTGATTGGACATGATTTGGAAAGGCACACATCTGTCTATATATGGTCCCACAGTTGACAGTGCATGTCAGAGCAAAAACCAAAACATGAGGTTGAAGGAATTGTCCTTAGCGCTCCGAGACAGGATTGTGTCGAGGCACAGATCTGGGGAAGGGTACCAAAACATTTCTTCAGAATTGAAGGTCCCCAAGAACACAGTGGCCTCCATCATTCTTAAATGGAAGAAGTTTGGAACCACCAAGACTCTTCCTAGAGCTGGCTGCCCGGCCAAACTGAGCAATCGGGGTAGAAGGTCCTTGGCCAGGGAGGTGACCAAGAACCCGATGGTCTCTCTGACAGAGCTCCTCTGTGGAAATGGGAGAACCTTCCAGAAGGACAACCATCTCTGCAGCACTCCACCAATCAGGCCTTTATGGTAGAGTGGCCAAACGGAAGCCACTCCTCATTAAAAGTAAATGACAGCCCGCTTGGAGTTTGCCAAAAGGCACCTAAAGGACTCTCAGACCATGAGAAATAAGATTATCTGGTCTGATGAAAGCAAGATTGAACTCTTTGGCCTGAATGCCAAGCGTCACGTCTGAAGGAAACCTGGCACCATCCCTAAGGTGAAGCATGGTGATGGCAGCATAAATGCTGTGGGGATGTTTTTCAGCGGCAGGGACTGGGAGACTAGTCAGGAATGGGGGAAAGATTAATGGCGCAAAGTACAGAGAGATCCTTGATGAAAACCTGCTCCAGAGCGCTCTGGACCTCAGACTGGGGTGAAAGTTCACCTTCCAACACGACAACGACCCTAAGCACACAGCCAAGACAACGCAAGTCTCTGAATGTCCTTGAGTGGCCCAGCCAGAGCCTGGACTTGAACCCAATCTAGCATCTCTGGAGAGACCTAAAAAAAAGCTGTGCAGCAATGCTCCCCACCCAACCTGACAGAGCTTGAGAGGATCTGCAAAGATGAATGGGAGAAACTCCCCAAATACAGGTGTGCCAAGGTTGTAGTGTCATACCCAAGAAGACTCGAGGCTGTAATCGCTGCCAAAGGTGCTTCAACAAAGTACTGAGTAAAGGGTCTGAATAATAATACAAATATAATATTTCAGTTTTTTACTTTAATACGTTTGCAAAACATTCTAAAAACCTGTTTTTGCTTTGTCATTATGGGGTATTATGTGTAGATTGATGAGGGGAAAAAACAATTTAATCAATTTTAGAATAAGGCTGTAAGGTAACAGAATGTGGAAAAAGTGAAGGGGTCTGAACTCTTTTCGAATGCACTGTGTATATATATATATATACATACATACAGTATATAAACACACTGTACCCCCCTCTTATGCAGAGCGGTATGATATAAATTGCAGAACTTTCTCTGTTTTTTGGTCATTATAAAAACACTGTTTGAATGAATGAACCACGTGTGTTTGAATGCACTTGTGTTAGGACAGTTGAGGTAGACCATCATCAGAGAGAGAAGGAAATGAAGCCCTATGGGCCCTGGTTAAAGGTGCACTATAAAGGGAACTCTATGGCTTGTGAGAGTCAAAGCTACAGTGGGGGAAAAAAATATTTAGTCAGCCACCAATTGTGCAAGTTCTCCCACTTAAAAAGATGAGAGAGGCCTGTAATTTTCATCATAGGTACACGTCAACTATGACAGACAAAATGAAAAACTAAAATCCAGAAAATCACATTGTAGGATTTTTAATGAATTTATTTGCAAATTATGGTGGAAAATAAGTATTTGGTCAATAACAAAAGTTTCTCAATACTTTGTTATATACCCTTTGTTGGCAATGACACAGGTCAAACGTTTTCTGTAAGTCTTCACAAGGTTTTCACACACTGTTGCTGGTATTTTGGCCCATTCCTCCATGCAGATCTCCTCTAGAGCAGTGATGTTTTGGGGCTGTCGCTGGGCAACACGGACTTTCAACTCCCTCCAAAGATTTTCTATGGGGTTGAGATCTGGAGACTGGCTAGGCCACTCCAGGACCTTGAACAACCTTCGTTGCCCGGGCGGTGTGTTTGGGATCATTGTCATGCTGAAAGACCCAGCCACGTTTAATCTTCAATGCCCTTGCTGATGGAAGGAGGTTTTCACTCAAAATCTCACGATACATGGCCCCATTCATTCTTTCCTTTACACGGATCAGTCGTCCTGGTCCCTTTGCAGAAAAACAGCTCCAAATCATGATGTTTCCACCCCCATGCTTCACAGTAGGTATGGTGTTCTTTGGATGCAACTCAGCATTCTTTGTCCTCCAAACACGACGAGTTGAGTTTTTACCAAAAAGTTCTATTTTGGTTTCATCTGACCATATGACATTCTCCCAATCCTCTTCTGGATCATCCAAATGCACTCTAGCAAACTTCAGACGGGCCTGGACATGTACTGGCTTAAGCAGGGGGACACGTCTGGCATGAAAGGATTTGAGTCCCTGGCGGCGTAGTGTGTTACTGATGGTAGGCTTTGTTACTTTGGTCCCAGCTCTCTGCAGGTCATTCACTAGGTCCCCCCGTGTGGTTCTGGGATTTTTGCTCACCATTCTTGTGATCATTTTGACCCCACAGGGTGAGATCTTGCGTGGAGCCCCAGATCGAGGGAGATTATCAGTGGTCTTGTATGTCTTCCATTTCCTAATAATTGCTCCCACAGTTGATTTCTTCAAACCAAGCTGCTTACCTATTGCAGATTCAGTCTTCCCAGCCTGGTGCAGGTCTACAATTTTGTTTCTGGTGTCCTTTGACAGCTCTTTTGTCTTGGCCATAGTGGAGTTTGGAGTGTGACTGTTTGAGGTTGTGGACAGGTGTATTTTATACTGATAACAAGTTCAAACAGGTGCCATTAATACAGGTAACGAGTGGAGGACAGAGGAGCCTCTTAAAGAAGAAGTTACAGGTCTGTGAGAGCCAGAAATCTTGCTTGTTTGTAGGTGACCAAATACTTATTTTCCACCATAATTTGCAAATAAATTTATAAAAATCCTACAATGTGATTTTCTGGAGAAAAAAAATAAGTCAATTAATTTCAAAATAAGTCAATCAAAATCAATTTGTCTGTCATAGTTGACGTGTACCTATGATGAAAATTACAGGCCTCTCTCATATTTTTAAGAGGGAGAACTTGCACAATTGGTGGCTGACTAAATACTTTTTTTCCCCACTGTATATGACACTGACAATTCAGTCTGAAACATATGTATTGCATAGCCCCTATGTATGTAGTTCATGACCTCATAATAACCATACACATAGTGTTTCAGAGATGCTAAATTAACAAGAACACCCTCGTGCCAGCCTTTAAAAGACCAAACGTGCACTTGAGTTTTTTTTCTCATACATATTGCCACCCTCTCTCCCAACACCTCCTTTCTCCTCTCCATCTCCCTCTCTTCCACAACCTAAAAAACAGCCCTCTGTACTTCCTGAGAAAGTGTGGGTCACACCTCTGACTGCTGAGAAGTGTTGGAGAGGAGAGGAGGAGCCATTAAAATGACAGCAAGACAGAGCAAGTGTGACACATCAAAGGGCCCGGAAAGAGCTCCGAAACGGCACAACGCAACCCCTGCTTCATACATACAGCCCCCTCCCCCTCCTTCCTCCCCCCAGAGCAGCAGGGGGAACAAAGGGATACGGCACGCAGTACATGGTCAACAGAGACCCCCAGAAGACTACGACTGTGTAGTCTGCCTCTGTTCTGGCCCGCTCCCGGATCCCTCCTACCCGGGCCCACTCCCCCCTTCTCCACCTCCCCCCGGACACAAACACATAGTCCTCCCCCGTGACTACACGTCCGATGATTACACTATCCCCCCTCCACCCCCCCCCCCCCACCCCAAACACACACACACATGCTCAGAGGGGCTAATTAAGGCTTTAATATGCAAATGAGAGTAGCAGTAAATTACACAGCTGGCAAATATGCCTATTTTTCCCTGAAAATAAATCAGGAGTGCAGCGAGCTACGAGTGTGTTGTTGTGTTTGTGTTTGAGAGACACTGGTTTATTTTCTGTTTGAGACGCTCCCACTATTGTACCCTCTGAGGTACTACTCGCAGCTCTAATGGTGATGGTTACAGTTGGAGTTCAGTAGTAGATGTCAGAAAAAGTGGTCGGAGTAGTCTTCTGAGTTAGGGTAATGTGAAAAATGTAGAAGTCATCGTTAAAGCCTCTGTGCCTCTCTTATTGCAGCGATGCGGTGAAAAGTAGGGATGGTCTGAATGGCAGTTCGCACTCTGTGTGAGAGCTCCATCTCTGAAGCATCATCTCTGTGGTTCTGGGTGGGTTGGGTGGCGTAAGTCTGTGTCCCAAATGGCACCCTTTTCATTAGATAGTGCACTACTTTTAACCAGGGCCCGTAGGGAATATGCCATGTGGGACCCAACCTCTGCTGTGGTCTCTGGAGCACTGGGCTGGCTTTGCCTATGATGATGCAGCCCATCACCCCTCTGAACCTGAACCTGAGCGCTGACTACATGCATGGACAGGTTGTCCTATCCCAGCCGTCAAACAGCCAGCCGCCGTGACTGACCAAGCCAAAGGAGAGGGGTCCCCAAAGAACATCTACCCCAATGACTGCCTCCTCCTCCCTTTCTTACTGCACCCCTGTGTGATAAAGAGGGGGGCCCCCAAAACAGCTCCCCAGAGACCCCCTCCACATCCCCCTCCCTTCACACCCGTACCCCTCTACCAATGCCCCAATGCCATCACACAAAGCAACAAAATAACTTTCCAACACACAACATTCTAAAACAGCTTCCAAAAGGCGGTGTCCTCCACTCTGTATCTTTCCCCACAGAGTCCCAACTCAAGTAACCCTAGACCACCTCCTGTTCTCTGCACCCCTACCTGTTCTCCTAATTATCACTCTGTGTAGGGAACTACACTTTCAATGACAACCTAGTCCACATATTCAACTTCCTCACTGTGCCCTTTCACTGTAGAGCAGAGACGTTCTACATTTACATTTTAGTCATTTAGCAGACTGCATACATTTTTGTACTTTCCCCGTGGGAATTGAACCCACAACCCTGGTGTTGCAAGTGCCATGCTCTACCAACTGAGCCACACAGGACATTGACCAACAAACAAAATATCCACACCTCAAACTAGTGATTAAGAGGCAGCTGCTAAATTAAGTTTGATGAAGAGATGTGCTGTGTCCAAAATGGCATCTTATTTCTTATATAATGCACTACATAGGGAAAAGGGTGACCATTTGGTACACAGCCCATGTAGTTTGTTTATTAGGCAGGTTGATAAGCAGGATAAACAGCCTCTCTTCACCTTGCAGCCTTCCAGGCAGGGAAGCAGCGGCTACAGATAACTACTCGCACTGAATGTTGCTTTTCATAAGGCTGCTGGCTCAATGAATATTTTAGATGGGTAAATAATTAATAATTAACGGCAAACAGGCCAATGATCAAATGGAGCAATGCGGCAACAGACATGAAAAATCTGACGCTTGTAAACAAAGATGCAAGGACCCAGATTTCCTCCCATCCCTCCGAGTCCCAGGCCCTGCCACCTTTTTGCCTTTTAAATATGCGCATCCACAATTGAACCACATACACATAGCCACACACACACACACACCACATACGGGCAGACCAACGGCATCACATGCCCACTCTTTTACAGACACACATATACTCCCACACACATACCCAGTCATTTTTCTTTTGAAAAATGAAATTTTCACATTTCTTTGCGACCCGGGGAATACAGCGGGACTGAGTGAGGAACACTTGATCTGGTCCCCCGCTGCTTTCTGATGGAAAGATTTGCTTTTTAATACAATCGTCACTCTTCCCACCTGGATCAGCCGCGCCCGCCAAGACAAATCCCAGCTGTGTGACTCCAAACCTTACGACGGCACAGCGCAAAAATATTCCTTATTACCATGCCTTAAACATCCAGGACTGAAACCACAGTAGCTCCTGTCTCTACAATAGAAATGTTAATCATAAGGCTCTCTGTCTGATGCTAGGCATGAAATGCTTTTCTCTAACAAGGAATTTATTTCTGTCCCCATTAAAATTGATACAGTACCTGGCCTGGTATAGATACACATTCACAGTATGCACAGTACGTTAACCTATCATCATTTCAAATAATAGCTCCCCATTTTTCCCCACATATACTGTATATCCATTTGACTTCTGTCGCCAGGGAAGAAATTGAATAGAATTTGAATTAAATGAATAAACACCTAAATAAAACTGCAAACACTAAAATAAAACAAGTTTAGAGCCCCATCCACACGAAGCCATTGGAGTTAATTTTAAAGTAAGCATTCCGTTCCTTGGAGATTTTAATTAATGCTTTAATATGCAAATAAGTTAGCCGAGATAAAATCATGACAAACAGATGGCAAGTGCGGGTAATTATTTAGTGAATCCAGCAGGAGACTGTATTAAGGTAGTGGCAGAATAGTTCTCCTCAGGCCTTCACAGACATATCCAGAGGCAACATTGACGTATCACCATGGATTACTTTTCAGTGTGTCTTTATCTGACTTTTCTTTCTGAACTTTAACATGACCAACCAACGGCTTTGGATGAAAGTATTCATATTGAAGTTGTGGGAGCATCGTTCTCCTCAGGTCTTCAGAGAGACACAGAGGACAAAAAGGTAATGACGCTGAAGACGTATCGCAACACTTAATCGCCATGGATGACTTTTTAGTGTCCGACTTCTAATTCTGACCCTGGTCAAAAGTAGTGCAATATATAGGGAAAGGGTGCTATGATCAAAAGTAGTGCTCTAAATAGGGAATAGGGTACAATTTCAGACATTCGAGGCTGATGTACCTGTTCCTGTTTGGGTGTGTGGTCCAGGTCCAGTGAGGTGAGGCTGTGGTTGATTCGTAAGGCCAGAGAGAGGGCCATGAGACCTCCAGCCCTGACCTCGTTCTCACGCACGTCCAGACGCTGGATCTGACGGCTCTCAGCTAGGAACTCAGCCAACGCCACAGCACCTACACACACACACATTTATAGTAACACAGCAGCATGAAGAGATAGCAAAACACACAAAATAACATGAGTGACGACTTCGTGAAAGGTGAGTGTACCTTCACAGGTGATGTGTGTGTGTTTCAGTTCTAGCTGTAGAAGTGAGTGGTTCATCATCAGAGATTCCCTCAGTGTGTGGATACCTCTGTTCTGCAGGTTATTCTCCCCCAGGTTCAATGTCTCCAGAGTCTTTAGGACAGGCTGGAATACAGCACAAACACAAGGCCACAGGTCATACTCTGTGTGCATCCTGATTTCTCTATATAGTGCACTAGGGTATACAGTAGGTTACCATTTGGCACACAGCCTATATCCTCTACCTGAATATAACATCCAATAAAATATGACAATTCTGACATTCTTGTAGAACCACCACTAGTGAAGCAGGGACAATACATTTGAACATTCAACTACATTTTCCGATATTTTGCAGCGAGTTCTTTATGGTGTTTATGAATCTGTTACAGGATGTTTAATCTCTTCCTGCCCGTATATAAAAAAAAATGCTACAGTTCACTATAGTACTTACTATAGAATTATATAGTAAACTGTAGTACAGTATAGAATCATATACTCCACATTGTAGTATCCCTCGATTGTGTAGTTACTGTATAATTGTGTAGTATACTGGAGAATACTATACTACACACTGTAGTATCCTTGATCATGTAGTGCGTACTTTAGAATGTTGTAGCATACTGTGACGAATACCATACATTATACAACGGGTGGGTCTAATCCTGAATGCTGATTGGTTAAAACCACATTCCAGCCGGTGTGTTTTCCACAAGTTACCACCGGCTAAATCTATGAAGTAGCTCAGTTGGCAGAGCATGGCTTGCAACGCCAGGGTTGTGGGTTCGATTCCCACAGGGGGCCAGTATGAAAAATGTATGCACTCACTAACTGTAAGTCGCTCTGGATAAGAGCCTCTGCTAAATGACTAAATTGTAAATGTTAAATACATTGAGATTGGTCAAGAACAAAGTTTAAAATTAATGCCATTGTGGTTCTAGTTCAAACATGTTAGACATTCACAGCTAACCCCCCCCCCCCCCCCCCCCCCCCCCCAAATAAAAAAAAATAATGGTTTTGAGTGTGAGTACCTTTTGAACTCTACAGATATTTTTCTCTCCTACGCCCCGACCACCTTCCATTCTAGCCTGAGCGCAAACCCTTATACTGGCTTTCTAGAGGGCACACCTGACACGAATGTCCTCCCCCGCATCCACGTCACAGAGCAGAGAAACCAAATGGCAGTTCCTTTTGGCTTTACCAGTATAAATCATCAACAATCATCAGACAACCAGTAATACATACCCAGATAGTGGCTTGCTCTACTCAATCATAAATACTTAGGACTTCAAGTCACATATCATCAAAGAGGATCATTTCAAATACCTACCATATTTATGATTGCCTGAGTAGAGCGAGCCACTATCTGGGTATGTATTACTGGTTGTCTGATGATTGTTGATTTATACTGGTACAGCCAAAAGGAACTGCCAGTTGGTTTTTAATCTTTGTACAGAATTCCTAGCCCTTGATCATGACTCTCAGTTCCATTAAATTACACATAAGTCATTGGACGAAGGCGCCTTCTGTACGGGGGAGTTTTGTTAAGAGTCCCGACGCTCAATCTAAACATGAACACGCGTTGCTTTCGGTTCAGTTTTGGAAGCATAAGGACCTTATCTTTCATATCAGCGAGAAATCATCATAAAAAAAAAGAAGAAGGTTAAATTGAGACACACCTTGTTAGGGTTAGTGTTCCCACACGGCCATATCTCCATGTTACAGTGCTTGTTTACAGAAAACAGACGGAAGATGAGGCGACCACCTGCGCTAATTAGCTCTAGCGTGTAACTCTGGAAGTTTAGCGGAAGTGTGGTTTTGTCGGATTGAGGCACCCATAGCTGTATGGATCTGTGCAAAACTGCTACAGTAAGTTTCTTTTTTATTTAAAGGACTCTTTCTCTCTGATGAAAGATAAGGCCCATATGTTTTGAAAGCCGTATCACAAGCGATGATTATTGACGTTTCTAAACGTTAAAAGTCAGTGTCTGGATTGTAGTTCACTTGAGCCAGTCGTGGGCGAAACTAATGGCTGAAAACTGTAGGGCAGAATGCCTCCTAGAGTTTGAGAGCTACAGAATTCTAAGCTCGTGACGTGGATGTGGGGTGATGGCATTCGTGGCAGATGTGCCCTCTACCAATCTCTATGGTCACGTAAGGATGGACGCCACTCTTTGTGGGGAGAACAAGTATTTGATGCACTGCCAATTTTGCAGGTTTTCCTACTTACAAAGCATGTAGAGGTCTTTAATTTCTATCATAGGTACACTTCAACTGTGAGAGACGGAATCTAAAACAAAAATCCAGAAAATCACATTGTATGATTTTTAAGTAATTAATTTGCATTTTATTGCATGACAAAAGTATTTTATCACCTACCAACCAGTAAGAATTCCGGCTCTCACAGACCTGTTAGTATTTCTTTAAGAAGCCCTCCTGTTCTCCACTCATTACCTGTATTAACTGCACCCGTTTGAACTCGTTACCTGTATAAAAGACACCTGTCCACACACTCAATCAAACAGACTCCAACCTCTCCACAATTGCCAAGACCAGAGAGCTGTGTAAGGACATCAGGGATAAAATTGTAGACTTGCACAAGGCTGGGATGGCCTACAGGACAATAGGCAAGCAGCTTGGTGAGAAGGCAACAACTGTTGGCGCAATTATTAGAAAATGGAAGAAGTTCAAGATGATGGTCAATCACCCTCAGTCTGGGTCTCCATGCAAGATCTCACCTCGTGGGGCATCAATGATCATGAGGGAGGTGAGGGATCAGTCCAGAACTACACGGCAGGACCTGGTCAATGACCTGAAGAGAGCTGGGACCACAGTCTCAAAGAAAACCATTAGTAACACACTACACCGTCATGGATTAAAATCCTGCAGCGCACGCAAGGTCCCCCTGCTCAAGCCAGCACATGTCCAGGCCCTTCTGAAGTTTGCCAATGACCATCTGGATGATCCAGAGGAGGAATGGGAGAAGGTCATGTAGTCTGATGAGACAAAAATATAGCTTTTTGGTCTAAACTCCACTCACTGTGTTTGGAGGAAGAAGAAGGATGAGTACAACCCCAAGAACACCATCCCAACCGTGAAGCATGGAGGTGGAAACATCATTCTTTGGGGATGCTTTTCTGCAAAGGGGACTGGACGACTGCACCGTATTGAGGGGAGGATGGATGGGGCCATGTATCGCGAGATCTTGGCCAACAACCTCCTTACCTCAGTAAGAGCATTGAAGATGGGTCGTGGCTGGGTCTTCCAGCATGACAACGACACAAAACACACAGTCAGGGCAACTAAGGAGTGGCTCCGTAAGAAGCATCTCAAGGTCCTGGAGTGGCCTAGCCAGTCTCCAGACCTGAACCCAATAGAAAATCTTTGGAGGGAGCTGAAAGTCTGTATTGCCCAGCGACAGCCCCGAAACCTGAAGGATCTGGAGAAGGTCTGTATGGAGGAGTGGGCCAAAATCCCTGCTGCAGTGTGTGCAAACCTGGTCAAGACCTACAGGACACGTATGATCTCTGTAATTGCAAACAAAGGTTTCTGTACCAAATATTAAGTTCTGCTTTTCTGACGTATCAAATACTTATGTCATGCAATAAAATGCTAATTAATTACTTAAAAATCATATAATGTGATTTTCTGGATTTTTGTTTTAGATTCCATCTCTCACAGTTGAAGTGTACCTATGCTAAAAATTACAGACCTCTACATGCTTTGTAAGTAGGAAAACCTGCAAAATTGGAAGTGTATCAAATACTTGTTCTCCCCACTGTACCTCTATGGCAAGGTATTTATATGGGCAGGTTCGAGAGCACCTCCCTTCAATCCAGGCCCTTCACCCAGACAGAGCTGAGTAGTTGAGCATGACAAACAACTCTCACAAACAACAACCAGTCATTCAAATGTGAGTACAAGGCTTTTATCTTATAAAAGAGGATAAGAAGAGGACTCACTCTCCATTGTTTGGTTTGTATAGTTGATATCGGCCACTAATGGCTGTGAAATGCTAACGGCGCAGTCAAACAGCCGTTTTGAGTATTGATCTGTTGTCTTCGGTACTTGTAGTGTTAATGGACACATGTTAATAATTATTGCACTTTTTGTGCATTGCCTTTATGCTAAGTACACTCAAAAAAATGCTGGGTTAAAAACAACTGAATTTGTGTAAATATTGGACAGAACATACATTAGGTTATTTTGACTCAGCCAGTTGGAGGCGTGGCTTAGTAGAGGCATGGCTTTCAGATAGTTATTTTTGGCCACCCGTGAGAGTAAATGTCATTCCAGTTAATCTGTTCTGTTGTATTGTCAACACCTGTTAAGGTTGAGCACTGACACTTTTTTAGCTTTAATAAGGATTAAACAAGAGTATCTGTTCCTTAAGTGCCTTTGCACTTCCCAATGTTGGGATAGTTACCACTTCGATATAACATTAAAATAATGCTAATTCAGGGAAAATATGTAATCTGCAAAAATACTCTCATTGGTAGTGAAAGCAACGCCCCCCTTAAGCCACACCTCCAGTCTTATCTGACCCAGTGGATCATAGCTCAGTGACCCAACTGGCTGGGTCAAAAATAACCATATGTGGGTTCTGTCCACTATTTACCCAGTGCTGGGTTGTTTTTATCCCAGCATTTTTTTGAGTGTAGGCCTGTTTTCTGGCTATGCTTGCTACTTTTGTTTATTTTATATTTTGTTTGCTTGCCATGCTATGCTATGTAGCCATTGATAAATTTGCCCGCTATAGCTTCAGCCTACAATGCTATTGTACTCCCTTTCTGGCAATTCATTTTTAACTGCTGCTATATTTATGCATAGCTTTACCCATTTATATGCTTATTGCATTTGCATATTGTCATTGATTATTGCCATTAACAGCCGATTATGTATGTTCATTGCTGTTTTTGCCTGTTATTATTTGCGCTTTTCGATGTCTCCTTTTAGATAAACCATATTCCATACAAAGCCAACCAAGTCTCAATTCAAGATGAGTCTCATGTCAACTGTGAATCATTCCCTGCCATGTATAATCTCCATTACCTGAATCTATAAAGACTCTTAAACTGAACTGCATCTCTGCCTCCGCCTGCTCTTTAACTGGAGTCCCACAGTGTGTGACAGGCTAGGAACCAAAGTTTTGGTCAAATCAAATGTTATTTGCCACATGCGCCGAATACAACAGGTGTAGACCTTACAGTGAAATGCTTACTTACAAGCCCTTAACCAACAATGCAGTTTTTAAGAAAAAAAAAGAAGTGTTAAGTAAAAAATAGATATGTAAAACATTAAAAATAGCAAATAATTAAAGAGCAGCAGTAAAATAACAGTAGGGAGGCTATATACAGGGGGTACCGGTACAGAGTCAATGTGCGGGGGCACCGGCACAGTGTTTCCCTGTGCACACTTATTAGGGGAGAACATGTAGGAAATGTATAAAAGCACCCCTTGGTCGCATTCAGGTGACAGCTGTGTACCTGGAAGGTCCTTTGTATTTGTATAGGTTGTACAGTGGTGGCGGTGCAGTTTGTTTATTTTGTGACCATGCTGTCTTGAATAAATGTTTAGGGTGTGTTCTATTGTTCTGAATGGTATGTGTTGAGTTTGACCATCAGTGAGTTTATTCATGTAACAATATTCAAGGTGTTCATTATGTAAAGCCACCAATAATGTCCTTCTGTTTTCAGCTGGTTTGTTTGGAGAGGCTTTGCTGGTTTGAGGTCCAGGCAGTTTATTGGCAGCACCCTCCAATAAGGTGACTGTCTTTGTAAAGTAATTTGTATTTCAAAAATCTCTATTGTTCATGTAAATGCAGTGTTAAGTATAATATTGTTTGTCACTGTTTTTGGTCATCTTGTGAAGTTGGTCAGCTGAATCTCTGAAAGCACTGCATTTCAGAAATCCATCAGTGGAGGCTCCTCAGAGGAGGAAGGGGAGGACCATCCTCAGTGAAATTTCATAAAAAATAAAAATAGTGAAACACTAAAAAGGTTATCCTTTTTTAGATAAAACTATACTAAATATATTAATATGTCACCAAATAATTGATTTAAACACACTTTTTTGCAATGAAGGTCTATTGTAACTTCAACAGCACTCTCTGGGGTAGTCCCGTGTAGCTCAGTTGGTAAAATGTATGCACTCACTAACTGTAAGTCGCTCTAGATAAGAGTGTCTGCTAAATTACTAAAATGTAAATGTACCATGGTGTAGCCGTAGAACAGCCTGCTTCTGTCCTCCTCTGGGTACATTGACTTCAATACAAAACCTAGGAGGCTCGTAGGCTTCACCCCCTTCCATAGACCTACATGGTAATTATGACCACTTCCAGAGGACAACCTCCAACCAATCAAAGCTTTTGCAGTATGAACCGACATGTTGTCCATCCAATCATAGGATTAGGATCAGAGAATGAGTGTGTTGTATTGAGGTTGTGCCGCAGAGCATTATGGGGGGGTTCAATGTGTTGAGAAGCTTGGTGAGTTGGTGACATTATTGGATAGAGATTGAAAAGTGATAGTTGAGCATTGTTAGGATATTATTCAATTCAAATTAGTTTCTTAAAATTACAGGAGAAGGAGGAGGTAGATTATGAATTGTTTTCTTGTTTTTAGAACTTACTTTTTATGCCCAGTTAGTTATTTCAATTTATTTCAATTTGCCTTGCTAACTTCAGTAGCAAGTAGCAGTTTTCTTGTTTTTTTAGCTACCAGCTCGAGTGTGCAGTTTTGGTCGACAACACTACCGACAATTTTGTTGACTTTTCGTTAAAGAACCCCTTTCATTCTCTGGGGTACATGGAAAAGGTGCGAATTAAAACCGAGGGTCGACCTCTGCCTGAGATCAGTTTCATGAAGAAGGATGAAAAGGTGAGGGCGTTCAATACCAATTGGTATCAAAAGTATAGCTGGTTAACAGGGAGCCTTTCATCAAGCCGCCTGTATTGCTGGCCTTGCCTGCTTTTTGGAAAGTCTGAGCCTTGAGCGAAAGGGGGGTACAGTGGCCTGAAGAACATCTATCGTTCAGCTAAACGGCAAAACAAAAGCAGGAAGCATGTAAATGGCCACATCAGATTTAAGCTTCTGGGAAAAAGCTGCATCGATCATGACGAAGGTCTGCATATTCAAACTGCGCAACCCAATGAGAAAGTAAGAAGAAACAGAGATGTTCTCAAGCGGCTTATCAACACCACTGCGTTTTTGGGCATGCAAGAATAGGCTTTTAGAGGACACGACTAGAGGGAAAGTTCTGCTAACAAGGGCAACTACAAGGAGCTTGCAGCGGTAATTGCACATTACGATGCTTTACTTGCTGAACATATGGAACTTTCAACTGTCTTTTCTGGGATGTCGAAATCAATCCAGAATGATTGGATAGCTTCCATCGCATCATCCATAAAAAGTTTGATTAAAGAGAGAGATTGACGCAGAGCATTTTTTCGTGCTCAAGTAGGAATTCCACTTTCCCCCAGTATTTATTTAGCAAAGATGATAACACATAATCACTCCGGACAGACAAGCAAAAACTCATTACATAAATGTTGCAGCAGCCTAGGCTACACCTAAACATTAGAGATCTGACATGCTGTATGTGATGAAAACGAGACAATTCTTCAGTCTGAAGATTTTTTAAAAACACACTTTGTTGTCTCCGTGGGTTCCGCTCCTACAGTGCCTTGCAAAAGTATTCATCCCCCTTGGCGTTTTTCCTATTTTGTTGCGTTACAACCTGTAATTTAAATGAATTTGTATTTCATGTAATGGACATACACAAAATAGTCCAAATTGGTGAAGTGAAATGAAAAAAATAACTTGTTTCAAAAAATTCTAAAAAAAGAATAACGGAAAAGAGGTGCATGCATATGTATTCACCCCCTTTGCTATGAAGCCCCTAAATAAGATCTGGTGCAAAAAATTACCTTCAGAAGTCCCATAATTAGTTAAATAAAGTCCACCTGTGTGCAATCTAAGTGTCACATGATCTGTCACATGATCTCAGTATATATACAGTCGTGGTCAAAAGTTTTGAGAATTACACAAATATTAATTTTCACAAAGTCTGCTGCCTCAGTTTTTATGATGGCAATTTGCATATACTCCAGAATGTTATGAAGAGTGATCAGATGAATTGCAATTAATTGCAAAGTCCCTCTTTGCCATGAAAATGAACTTAATCCCCAAAAAACATTTCTACCGCATTTCATGCCTTTTCCAGCATGATGGAGCACCTTGCCATGAGGCAAAAGTGATAACTAAGTGGCTCGGGGAACAAAATATCAACATTTTGGGTCCATGGCCAGGAAACTCCCCAGACCTTAATCCCATTGAGAACTTGTGGTCAATCCTCAAGAGGCGGGTGGACAAACAAAAACCCACAAATTCTGACAAACTCCAAGCATTGATTATGCAAGAATGGGCTGCCATCAGTCAAGATGTGGCCCAGAAGTGAATTGACAGCATGCCAGGGCGGATTGCAGAGGTCTTGAAAAAGAAGGGTCAACACTGCAAATATTGACTCTTTGCATAAACTTAATGTAATTGTCAATAAAAGCCTTTGACACTTATGGAATGCTTGTAATTATACTTCAGTATACCATAGTAACATCTGACAAACTTTTGACCACGACTGTACACCTGTTCTGAAAGGCCCCAGAGTCTGCAACACCACTAAGCAAGGGGCACGACCAAGCGAGCGGCACCATGAAGATCAAGGAGCTCTCCAAACAGGTCAGGGACAAAGTTGTGGAGAAGTGCAGATCATATCCGAAACTTTGAACATCCCACAGAGCACCATTAAATCCATTATTAAAAATGGAAAGAATATGGCACCACAACAAACCTGCCAAGAGAGGGCCGCCCACCAAAACTCACGGACCAGGCAATGAGGGCATTAATCAGAGAGGCAACAAAGAGATCAAAGATAACCCTGAAGGAGCTGCAAAGCTCCACAGCAGAGATTGGAGTATCTGTCCATAGGACCACTTTAAGCCGTACACTCCACAGAGCTGGGCTTTACGGAAGAGTTGCCAGAAAAAAAGCCCTTGCTTAAAGAAAAAAATATGCAAACACGTTTGGTGTTTGCCAAAAGGCATGTGGGAGACTCCCCAAACATATGGAAGAAGGTACTCTGGTCAGATTAGACTAAAATTGAGCTTTTTGGCCATCAAGGAAAACGCTATGTCTGGCGCAAACCCAACACCTCTCATCACCCCGAGAACACCATCCCCATGTTTTTTCATCGGCAGTGACTCGGAAACTGGTCAGAATTGAAGGAATGATGGATGGCACTAATTACAGGGAAATTCTTTAGGGAAACCTGTTTCAGTCTTCCAGAGATTTGAGACTGGGATGGAGGTTCACCGTCCAGCAGGACAATGACCCTAAGCATACTGCTAAAGCAACACTCGAGTGGTTTAAGGGGAAACATTTAAATGTCTTGGAATGGCATAGTCAAAGCCCAGACCTCAATCCAATTGAGAATCTGTGGTATGACTTAAAGATTGCTGTACACCAGCGGAACCCATCCAACTTGAAGGAGCTGGAGCAGTTTTGCCTTGAAGAATGGGCAAAAATTCCAGTGGCTAGATGTGCCAAGCTTATAGAGACATACCCCAAGAGACTTGCAGCTGTAATTGCTGCAAAAGGTGCTTTTTTTTGGGTCTTATTTCTTGTTTGTTTCACCCAAAAAATATTTTGCATCTTCAAAGTGGTAGGCATGTTGTGTAAATCAAATGATACAAACCCCCCAAAAAATCCATTTTAATTCCAGGTTGTAAGGCAACAAAATAGGAAAACTGCCAAGGGGGGTGAATACTTTCGCAAGCGACTGTATACCGTGGGTCTCCCATTTTTGATTTCCTTTCAATTAAGCCCTAGACAACCAGGTGTTTGGAGTGCCTTACTAATTAGTGACCTTCATTCATCAGTCAAGTACAAACTCGCAGACACTCAGCCCTCCGTGGAATTAGTTTGACACCTGTGGCCTAGAACCTGTGTCTAACGTTTAGATGTTACAAAATTGTATGTTTTTGCTAAGGTGTTGTCTGGTCCGTTGCATTTCTCAGAATGTTAACCCAACTCAATAGGTGGCCTGTCACCAACCTGTCTATTGTTCTGGTTGAGGTTTTCCACTCATTAAACAGGTGTCAAATCAAATCAAATATTATGTGTCACATGCGCCGAATACAACAGGTGTAGACCTTACAGTGAAATGCTTACTTACAAGCCCTTAACCAACAATGTCGTTTTAAGAAAGAATACCTAAAATATATATATATACAGTGGGGAGAACAAGTATTTGATACACTGCTGATTTTGCAGGTTTTCCTACTTACAAAGCATGTAGAGGTCTGTAATTTCTAGCATAGGTACACTTCAACTGTGAGAGACGGAATCTAAAACAAATATCCAGAAAATTACATTGTATGATTTTTAAGTAATTATTTTGCATTTTATTGCATGACATAAGTATTTGATACATCAGAAAAGCAGAACTTAATATTTGGTACAGAAACCTTTGTTTGTAATTACAGAGATCATACGTTTCCTGTAGGTCTTGACCAGGTTTGCACACACTGCAGCAGGGATTTTGGCCCACTCCTCCATACAGACCTTCTCCAGATCCTTCAGGTTTCGGGGCTGTCGCTGGGCAATACAGACTTTCAGCTCCCTCCAAAGATGTTCTATTGGGTTCAGGTCTGGAGACTGGCTAGGCCACTCCAGGACCTTGAAATGCTTCTTACGGAGCCACTCCTTAGTTGCCCTGGCTGTGTGTTTCGGGTCGTAGTCATGCTGGAAGACCCAGCCACGACCCATCTTCAATAATCTTACTGAGGGAAGGAGGTTGTTGGCCAAGATCTCGCGATACATGGCCCCATCCATCTTCCCCTCAATACGGTGCATTCGTCCTGTCCCCTTTGCAGAAAAGCATCCCCAAAGAATGATGTTTCCACCTCCATGCTTCACGGTTGAGATGGTGTTCTTGGGGTTGTACTCATCCTTCTTCTTCCTCCAAACACGGCGAGTGGAGTTTAGACCAAAAAGCTCTATTTTTGTCTCATCAGACCACATGATCTTCTCCCATTCCTCCTCTGGATCATCCAGATGGTCATTGGCAAACTTCAGACGGGCCTGGACATGCGCTGGCTTGAGCAGGGGGACCTTGCGTGCGCTGCAGGATTTTAATCCATGATGGCAGAGTGTGTTACTAATGGTTTTCTTTGAGACTGTGGTCCCAGCTCTCTTCAGGTCATTGACCAGGTCCTGCCTTGTAGTTCTGGGCTGATCCCTCACCTTCCTCATGATCATTGATGCCCCACGAGGTGAGATCTTGCATGGAGCCCCAGACCGAGGGTGATTGACCGTCATCTTGAACTTCTTCAATTTTCTAATAATTGCACCAACAGTTGTTGCCTTCTCACCAAGCTGCTTGCCTATTGTCCTGTAGCCCATCCCAGCCTTGTGCAGGTCTACAATTTTATCCCTGATGTCCTTACACAGTTCTCTGGTCTTGGCAATTGGCCATTGTGGAGAGGTTGGAGTCTGTTTGATTGAGTGTGTGGACAGGTGTCTTTTATACAGGTAACGAGTTCAAACAGGTGCAGTTAATACAGGTAATCAGTGGAGAACAGGAGGGCTTCTTAAAGAAAAACTAACTGGTCTGTGAGAGCCGGAATTCTTACTGGTTGGTAGGTGATCAAATACTTATGTCATGCAAGAAAATGCAAATTAATTACTTAAAAATCATACAATGTGATTTTCTGGATTTTTGTTTTAGATTCCGTCTCTCACAGTTGAAGTGTACCTATGATAAAAAATTACAGACCTCTACATGCTTTGTAAGTAGGAAAACCTGCAAAATTGGCAGTGTATCAAATATTTGTTCTCCCCACTGTATATATATACACTGCTCAAAAAAATAAAGGGAACACTTAAACAACACATCCTAGATCTGAATGAATGAAATAATCTTATTAAATACTTTTTTCTTTACATAGTTGAATGTGCTGACAACACAATCACACAAAAATGATCAATGGAAATCAAATGTATCAACCCATGGAGGTCTGGATTTGGAGTCACCCTCAAAATTAAAGTGGAAAACCACACTACAGGCTGATCCAACTTTGATGTAATGTCCTTAAAACAAGTCAAAATGAGGCTCAGTAGTGTGTGTGGCCTCCCTACAATGCCTGGGCATGCTCCTGATGAGGTGGCAGATGGTCTCCTGAGGGATCTCCTCCCAGACCTGGACTAAAGCATCCACCAACTCCTGGACAGTCTGTGGTGCAATGTGGCGTTGGTGGATGGAGCGAGACATGATGTCCCAGATGTGCTCAATTGGATTCAGGTCTGGGGAACGGGCGGGCCAGTCCATAGCATCAATGCCTTCCTCTTGCAGGAACTGCTGACACACTCCAGCCACATGAGGTCTAGCATTGTCTTGCATTAGGAGGAACCCAGGGCCAACCGCACCAGCATATGGTCTCACAAGGGGTCTGAGGATCTCATCTCGGTACCTAATGGCAGTCAGGCTACCTCTGGCGAGCACATGGAGGGCTGTGCGGCCCCCCAAAGAAATGCCACCCCACACCATGACTGACCCACTGCAAACCGGTCATGCTGGAGGATGTTGCAGGCAGCAGAACGTTCTCCACGGCGTCTCCAGACTCTGTCACGTCTGTCACGTGCTCAGTGTGAACCTGCTTTCATCTGTGAAGAGCACAGGGCGCCAGTGGCGAATTTGCCAATCTTGTTGTTCTCTGGCAAATGGCAAATGTCCTGCACGGTGTCGGGCTGTAAGCACAACCCCCACCTGTGGACGTCGGGCCCTCATACCACCCTCATGGAGTCTGTTTCTGACCGTTTGAGCAGACACATGCACATTTGTGGCCTGCTGGAGGTCATTTTGCAGGGCTCTGGCAGTGCTCCTCCTGCTCCTCCTTACACAAAGGTGGAGGTAGCGGTCCTGCTGCTGGGTTGTTGCCCTCCTACGGCCTTCTCCACGTCTCCTGATGTACTGGCCTGTCTCCTGGTAGTGCCTCCATGCTCTGGACACTATGCTGACAGACACAGCATACCTTCTTGCCACAGCTCGCATTGATGTGCCATCCTGGATGAGCTGCACTACCTGAGCCACTTGTGTGGGTTGTAGACTCCGTCTCATGCTACCACTAGAGTGAATGCACCGCCAGCATTCAAAAGTGACCAAAACATCAGCCAGGAAGCATAGGAACTCAGAAGTGGTCTGTGGTCACCACCTGAAGAACCACTTCTTTATTGGGGGTGTCTTGCTAATTGCCTATAATTTCCACCTGTTGTCTATTCCATTTGCACAACAGCATGTGACATTTATTGTCAATCAGTATTGCTTCCTAAGTGGACAGTTTGATTTCACAGAAGTGTGATTGACTTGGAGTTAGCCCGGCCCGGCCTGTTCCTGCTCCCCGCACCAAACCTGTGGTGCGCGTCGCCAGCCCAGTCCGGCCCATACTGCTCCACGCACCAAGCCAGGGGTGCGTATCGTCAGCCCGGTCCGGCCAGTTGCTACTCCACGCACCAAGCCAGGGGTGCGCATCGTCAGCCCGGTCCGGTCCATTCCTGCTTCACGCACCAAGCCAGGGGTGTGTATCGTCAGCCCGGTCCGGCCAGTTGCTACTCCAGGCACCAAGCCAGGGGTGCGCATCGTCAGCCCGGTCCGGTCCGTTCCTGTTCCACGCACCAAGCCAGGGGTGCGTGTCGTCAGTCCGGCTCCGGCCAGCGGGGCCAGACCGGACCAGGGGTACTTTGGGGGGTTGGAGAGGGAGTGGGGATCGGGCCCAGAGCCGGATCCGCCGCCAAGGCGGAGTGCCCACCCGGTCCCTCCCCTGTGGTATTTAGTTGGCTCGGTCGGAGTCCGCGCCTTTAGGGGGGGGTACTGTCACGCCCTGGCTCTGGGGACACTGTTATGTTGAGCCAGGGTGTGTAGATCTATGTTCCCTATTTCTATGTTGGCCTGAGTGACTCCCAATCAGAGGCAACGAGTGTCAGCTGTTTGCTGGTTGTCTCTGATTGGGAGCCATATTTAAACTGTCGGTTTTTCCTTTGTTTTTGTGGGTTCTTGTTTCAAGTTGGTTGTGTTTGACCGTGAACTGTCACGTTACCGTCTTTGTTGTTTTGATCGTGTTTCGCTCAATAAAGAGTATGTTTGCCTGCAACGCTGCGCCTTGGTCCTCATCTCTCACCGACGATCGTGACAATACCTAGGTAAAAATTAACTAGCTAGCTACTAGCTAGTTCAATTTCTCTCTCAATTATAGAGCCAACATAATGTTAAAAACAGCATATTATTGACCTAAAAGGTTAGCTATGTTAGCCCAGTCACTAGCTTATCCTGGGTCACTGATACATAGAGCAACCATGTACTGTCTCTTACGAAAAAAGATTGCAGTTGGAGTACAGTATAACTGCAGTATGCTACAAATACTGCGTCCAAAAATATATATATATTTTTTACTGCAGTACTTTTGCAGTATAACTGCAGTTATTCTGCAATTACTGAGTGCAAAATACCAGTCGACTGCAGTTACTGCACTTTTATTGCAGTTTCAAAACTGCAATCTTTTTTAAGGGGTCTATCTATGGGAACAACAGCAATAATTTTGCAAGCAATATTGCTAAAATGAATTAAATAAAATGTTACCTGTAATGCTCATCTCCTGTAGCCGAATTGTCATCTCCTTATTTTCATTCTGTACCTAAATTACAAGGGTTGGATTTGCACTAAACAATTGTATTTGTCAGCACTTAAAAGCCATGTACAAAATCTGGCATATGGTTTGCCTCCTATACAGTACACTGTCTACTGGTATCATTTTAAATTGATAACATATAGCTCAACATGTAAACAATGTGAGTTTAGCTATTCTCTGCGTCAGATGACAGATGCCCATAAGGCCAGTAATGCCATCATACTGTAGGCCTATGGCTGCATTGGTGACGCATGCCATATGATAAGCTGCAAAATGGATTCACATAGCTGATATACTGAGGGTGACAATCAATTAAACAGATTGGGGATCTTACAACTAGACAAAAAGGAAATGTTCATTTGAGAATACAACACAGTAGTGCTGAGCGATTAACAGACATTTCTTTTTTCTTACAACTAATTGACCGACAGTTCAATTATTTGAATTCCATTTCGTTTTTTTTTTTTCTGTGAGCTTAATGCGCAGATTGCAAAGTTTCTCTAGAGATAAATCAGGTCAAGCCCGAACTGTGCAATGTAGTAGGGAGTTTGTTTCCAACAGGCCAATATTCTACACACAAAATGTAGTAATTAATTACAATGGCCATAATCCATTGCGTGCCTACTTGCCCGGTCTATGTTTTATGCCTGCTGTGTAAAATACAGAAGAATGCTCGATCGAGAGGAGCAGTTGCTTCGTGAGGTATTTCTACCTGAAAATACATGATATAAGTGATTTAATAGTTGTCATAAAAATAAAAAATAAGATTGAAACCAAAATCGGAAACCGTGATTATTTCTTAATAATCTAACCGAAACCGAACCGACCTCAAAAAGCACTAATCGCTCAGCACTACAACACAGACACATTAGATATAGAACCCCTTCCCGTCTTTATTGCAGGATTGTGATATGTGATTGATCAACATTGACACTAGTTCATTTTGAATAATAGTTAAACAATTAAAACAAGTTTAAACACTTCACTTCAAAATGTACAAATAAGCTTACACGTATGTAAAGATTATAAATCTCAGACTAAACAACAATAGATCATTGAGTAGTAACAAGTATGCTATTATTACTAAAGCAGAATTTCAGGTGAACAAAAAAAAACTCCTTACCAATCTTGCTCCACTGATCTCTGATCTACTGCGTGAGCAGACTTGTAATAGGTTTATACATTGTGTGTGATGTTTAACTGTATTTTTGTATGCAACATTTGCTAACATAGGTAGGCCTGCACATATAACCCATTCATTGGGACTGCTCTCTTCATCTGCAAACCATCTGCTCTCTTTCACAGCTTTCCATATCTGAGGACAGAAAAAATCAAACAGGCTTCAGATATACTCAAATTAGAAAGCACTTGAATAACATGTTGCTATTATCTCTGTCCTCAAAGTTTTCCCCTCTAGGGACTGGAACTGGATACACAAAGTTACCTGCCCTGTCCAGTAGCCTACACTCTCCGTCCAGTAGCCAATTTCACCCTCTTTTTTAAAATTTTGTTTTACCTTTATTTAACTAGGCAAGTCAGTTAAGAACAAATTCTTATTTACAATGACTGCCTACACCGGCCAAACCCGGACGACGCTGGGCCAATTGTGCGCCACCCTATGGGACTCCCAATCACGGCCGGTTGTGATACAGCCTGGAATCGAACCAGGGGGTCTGTAGTGACGCCTTAAGCAATGAGATGCAGTGCCTTAGACCACTGCGCCACTCGGGAGCCCACTCTTCCATGGCTATTATCTACAAATGCATTTGGAGACGGTTTTTAATTTTTTAATTTACAATGATTACATAAAGATAGCTAGTTAATAGGAGGTTAGCTAGCTGATGACGTTTTAATTCACATAGCTAAACAGTGTGTAAATCTAGCTAGCAAGATAGCGGCTCAGTTGAGTTAGCCTACAAAGTGGCCTACTATTACCAGCCAGCTAGCTAATAATATATTTGTTTAACATTTAAAAACATGTATTTACTTACTTGAATAGGTTCTCCCACTGCCTCTGTTTTTTGGGTCCTTACAAAAACAAAATAATGGGCTATCTTCACAATATTTTGGGTAGTAGCAAAGCACAGCCATGTGGACGAACTGAGACATTTTTTTGTCACCAGAACGGTATTGAACATGTTGTGACGTTTACTTTACCACCGTAATCCACTTTCAATTTCAGTAAATATAATTGCAGACTGTCGGCCACAGTTATAACTTTAAAAACTAGCACTTGAAGCTAGCATAGGCAACAGCTACCCGGACGGAAAACAGTGACGCACATAATACACAGCACCCCTTTTACGGGCGTGTGGGGGGAGGGTTCTTGAAATGTCAGATCCAATCAAAATCCTGCCGTTGGGAGCCAGCGGGCCATTCAAAACGTTTTTGCAATACAAAATTATCCAAACCTCCAAGGGAGGCGTGATCATGACGTGATTCTGGAGGTATGGCAACGTGAGACTACAGTAAATAATGTACAGTCATGTCTGCAAAAACACTACAGTAAACACAGCAGTATACTACAGTCATGTCCACAAAATCACTACAGCGAATACTATAGTATACTACAGTCAGAGTGAGGAGCGATACACAAGCGTACCTCCTTGCCACCCCCCGTTCCACTCCTTTGGTCACCCGGCTGAGGAGGTAACGAATGAACGCGGGGGTGGAAAGATGCTCTGCAACAGCAGACCTGAGGAAGAGCGTCTTCAGAGTTAATTTGTACAGCGGTGACTGCAAACACACTCGAACCCCTCACTGTGTGTGTGGCACACTCAAGAGGCCCTTGCTGTGTCTGTGCTAATGCCAGCTCAGAGATGTGCAGAGGGGAGAGGGATACACAGAGGCACGACACGTCCGATGGACGACTGAAACCTTTCCCAGGGAGAGGAGAGGCTTGAAGGGGAACGCAGGGGATAATAGCGACCAATTAAATACTTGACTAGTTGTTTGAGGCTTTAAGTCAAGCATGGATGAGGCCTGTCGTATGTAAACCACTGTAGGTTTGGAGAAGAGAGCTTAGGGGAAAACACAATAAAGGGCTTCAGTTAAAACCAAAGATTAAGACAGATTTTGAGATTTCAGATGACAAAACAACTGGAATAAACAGAGTGAACACCCAGAACTATAAAATGTGAAGATGTAGTCCAGCCATACTCAACAGGCGGACCGCGGTCCGGAACTGGACCCAGAAATGGGTCGGTACGGACCGCAGGTACCAACTTAAAAACAACTTTTTTTAGCAACTCAGTCGGGCTTTCAATTTAATGCTATTGAGAGTTGTACTAGTAGAATGTACAAGGTGCAATTTTGAAATGTTGTAGTGTATAGCAGGTTTCCTCTTATGTCATTAAGACATTACCTTAGAAAGCTATTTATAATCTATGTATAACTAGCCCATGTTAGTTAGGCTAACCAGCTAACTTACCTATCTAAATTTTGTAGTTATCATGGCCAGCTTAGGTTCACAGGCGCCTCGATCCCCATTGATTTTGTTGAGTCGCTCAGGTATCATATGAACACACATAAGACATGGCAAAATGTTTAGAATTGCAGGAAATGAGCTTAAAAACTGACAAACTTTCACTCCGCCAAAAAGAGGGGTATGAACAGTTTGGGTCGTGAGGTGGTGGTTTGTTACTACGCCGATAAATGACAATATCCATCCGGACATTTGCCAGATAGGACATTTGTGTGACCGGACCTTCTCAAATAGTAGTTGAGTACCCCTGACCTAGTCCATTAAGTAGTAAAAAATGCTAAATGACAAAAAATGCCTAAAAGAGGAACTAAAACCAGAGTACCTAGACCAATAACAAATATTATACTTACAGAAAAAGGGAGTTATACTGTATAGCGATTTTGTCACTACACTAAATGTGTGTTCTGAATAACATTACAACCCAATTACATTCTGTGACGCCAAAGTGGTTCCATGTCTGACCCAAATAACCCGCTCTCACTCTGTTCTCTTCCTCTTTCAACAGAGACAGCCCAGAGGACAAAAGGAAAAGAGAAATACAACAAACGAGAAAGGTTAATAACAGCTTTTCCTGTGTCATATTTGACAAGACCAGCCATTGGCCTAATTATCATCATTATGGTTTGCCAGGACTTCTCCTTCTCCTTCTTAATGGCAGGCAGCATGATAGCCACTCCTTAACGCATATCTATTATTTAATCACTGTTGGTGGTGTCAGAACGTAGAGAGAGAGAGGGGCACTTTATTTTTGGCCTGGGTGAGTTCTCTTTGAATATGCCAGTGGGCCAAGGCTTTTAATTTATACCCTTTTGATTTCCAAATCGCCACTCAAATGACAAATGTGCAGTTTATGTTGCCAAAGGGAAAGGCTAAATCTGAGTCAAAAGCTGAGGCTGGGTTTGAGTTAAATGGTAATCCAGGATCAACACAGCGAAATTACGATCAGGATCAACACAGCTAAATGACGATACAGAATCAACACAGCTAAATGACGATACAGGATCAACATAAGATCTGTGTTCCTCACCAGAACTTTGGCTAGATGGACTAGTCCATTGTGAGTGATCTGGTTGTTCCATAGAATCAGAACCTTCAGTCCATCTGTCTGCACTCTCAGACCTTCACAGATCTCCTCCAGTCCTGCACAAGACCAGAAAAGATAAATAAAACACTTAAGACTACAGTGCAGTAGGCTAGTCATAAAGGGCTTACATAAATGACAAGGGGAGTTAAACAATTTGCTGCTACCTCAATCTCTGTGAGTGATACAGAGTGCAAATGTTCCTGTTCTTTGACAGTACCAGGATCGTCACCTGAGTCTGTTATGGTGTTGTTGCTGAGGTCCAGGGTAGTGATGGTACTGTTCACAGGAAGTTGTTTGCACCTTAATTGGAGAGAACGGGCTCGTGGTAAGGGCTGGAGCGGAATGAGTGGAATGGTATCAAATACTTCAAACACATGGTTTCCATGTGTTTGATGCCATTCCATTCGCTCAGTTCTAGCCATTATTATAAGCCGTCCTCCCCTCAGTAGCCTCCACTGGTACTGTTGTATCTGTTTCATACTGAATATGTTCTTTAAGTGCACCTGAGTCTGCTATGGTGTTGTTGCTGAGGTCCAGGGTAGTGATGGAGCTGTTGTATCTGAGCAGGTCTCCTAGCTGCATAGAGTCCTGTTCGCTGTTCAGATTATTGTTGGACAGGTACAGCTCCCGGAGCGCTCTGTTGCTCTTCAGAGCAGCCACTATGGACAAAGAAACCAAAGCAATATTACTTTTTAAGTAAAGTTTGGTTTGATGGTAAAGAATCATGCTAGTCTAGTAAATAACCTACTTTAACTTAGGAACGTTTCAGACTATATTTATAGTATTTCTCAAGAGTCAACTAGCATTTCTCAAAATCACAAATCTCCCATTATTGTACCAAAAATATTTCAAAGCATTATTTTATTGCATTCTATCTCTCAGTAAATTGTACAGTTAAGTGTGGGTGTGTGTGGGTTGTCACACAGTCCAGCCTTAGCTGATCGATGCAGTAGATTTGATCAGTCCCTTTGGGCTGCATGTGGAATGCCAACATTGTCATCAGGCACAGTGGGAACCAAATGGAGGGATCGCTGGATTGATCTGGACGACTCCACGGCGCGCGGCCTGTCGAGCGCCGCAATCAGGGCCCCTCCGATCGAAGGCAATGATCCACAGCTGGGCCCCCCGCAGAGAAGGAGGGAAGGGAACGGGGGAGGACAGGGGGGTAGGCAGGGGCGACGGGGGCGGATGCTCGGCCCAGAAATATCAAAAGGATCCAGGAGGGTTTAAAGAGATAGGGTCTCTGTCTCAGTGGTGAGAAGGAAGATCACACTGTGTGTAGTTATCGCTTTGTCGTTACTCTGAAGTTAGAATGTGGAACATTTTGTGTATAATGTTTTGAGCGTCTTTCACCCTAAATCCAATAGAAAATACACATTTACATTTTACATCTTAGTCATTTAGCAGACGCTCTTATCCAGAGTGACTTACAGTTAGTGAGTGCATACATTTTCATACTGGCCCACATCCTACCTTTCTTTACATGTGTAAATCTTGAGGACTAAAATAAAGCAAGGTGTGTTCCATGCTCTCCTGGGTGTGTGTGTGTGTGTGTGTGTGTGTGTGTGTGTGTGTGTGTGTGTGTGTGTGTGTGTGTGTGTGTGTATGCATGCGCCATCGCGTGTGTATGTGCCCATCTCTTCCTCTGGCTTATTTACAGATTTACAGGTCATTGTCTCCTCCCTGATCACTAGAGTACACTGGCCCAGCACCCCGCTGCTCACAGAAGAGGAACACCTCCCTCGGTCGTCACGGTTACATCCCAGAGATGAAACACCAGCCAATCAATGAAGGTCACCAAGGACAGCAGGACCAAAGCCATCACCTTGGAGCTGGAGGGTGTGACATTGGTGAAAGCTTTCATCTTAACCTTAAACTGTACTTGGCTGAAGGATTCGTGTTAAAAATGATAAAAACCAAATTAGCAAATTACAGTAATATGACTGAAGTAATATTAAAATACCCCTCAACATATTATTTTTTTAGAGAATTGTATTAATATCTTACAAGTTAAGGTATTTGTATATCTTGCTCCTGACAAAGGAAAAATTATTATGAATGCCTATAAGGGAAAGTCCGGACCCTTTAGTGGAAGTCAAATGCTGTGTACTTGGGGGCAGTGTTGGCCTCTTGTGCCTGGGTGCAATTCAATCCAGACTGCGGCTGGTTTTGTAAAAAAATAATAGTATATACAGTGAGGGAAAAAGTATTTGATCCCCTGCTGATTTTGTACGTTTGCCAACTGACAAAGAAATTATCCGTCTATAATTTTAATGGTAGGTTTATTTGAACAGTGAGAGACAAAAAAATCCAGACAAACGCATGTCAAAAATGTTATAAATTGATTTGCATTTTAATGAGGGAAATAAGTATTTGACCCCCTCTCAATCAGAACGATTTCTGGCTCTCAGGTGTCTTTTATACAGGTAACGACCTGAGATTAGGAGCACACTCTTAAAGGGAGTGCTCCTAATCTCAGTTTGTTACCTGTATAAAAGACACCTGTCCACAGAAGCAATCAATCAATCAGATTCCAAACTCTCCACCATGGCCAAGACCAAAGAGCTCTCCAAGGATGTCAGGGACAAGATTGTAGACCTACAATAGGCAGGAATGGGCTACAAGACCATTGCCAAGCAGCTTGGTGAGAAGGTGAAAACAGTTGGTGCAATTATTCGCAAATGGAAGAAACACAAAATAACTGTCAATCTCCCTCGGCCTGGGGCTCCATGCAAGATCTCACCTCGTGGAGTTGCAATGATCATGAGAACGGTGAGGAATCAGCCCAGAACTACACTGGAGGATCTTGTCAATGATCTCAAGGCAGCTGGGACCATAGTCACCAAGAAAACAATTGGTAACACACTACGCCGTGAAGGACTGAAATCCTGCAGCGCCCGCAAGGTCCCCCTGCTCAAGAAAGCACATATACAGGCCCGTCTGAAGTTTGCCAATGAACATCTGAATGATTCAGAGGAGAACTAGGTGAAAGTGTTGTGGTCAGATGAGACCAAAATGGAGCTCTTTGGCATCAACTCAACTCGCCGTGTTTGGAGGAGGAGGAATGCTGCCTATGACCGCAAGAACACCATACCCACCGTCAAACATGGAGGTGGAAACATTATGCTTTGGGGGTGTTTTTCTGCTAAGGGGACAGGACAACTTCACCGCATCAAAGGGATGATGTACCGTCAAATCTTGGGTGAGAACCTCCTTCCCTCAGCCAAGGCATTGAAAATGGGGGGTGGATGGGTATTCCAGCATTACAATGACCCAAAACACACGGCCAAGGCAACAAAGGAGTGGCTCAAGAAGAAGCACATGAAGGTCCTGGAGTGGCCTAGCCAGTCTCCAGACCTTAATCTCATAGAAAATCTGTGGAGGGAGCTTAAGGTTCGAGTTGCCAAAGGTCAGCCTCGAAACCTTAATGACTTGGAGAAGATCTGCAAAGAGGAGTGGGACAAAATCCCTCCTGAGATGTGTGCAAACCTGGTGGCCAACTATAAGAAACGTCTGACCTCTGTGATTGCCAACAAGGGTTTTGCCACCAAGTACTAAGTAATGTTTTGCAGAGGGGTCAAATACTTATTTCCCACATTAAAATGCAAATCAATTTATAACATTTTTGACATGCGTTTTTCTGGATTTTGTTGTTGTTATTCTCTCTCTCACTGTTCAAATAAACCTACCATTAAAATTATAGACAGATCATGTCTTTGTCAGTGGGCAAACGTACAAAATCAAAGCAGGGGATCAAATACTTTTTTCCCTCACTGTATAGTACCAGTCAAAAGTTTGGACACCTACACATTCAAAGGTTTTTCTTTATTTTTACTACTTTCTACATTGTAGAATAATGGTGAAGACATAAACTAGGAAATAACACATATGGAATCATGTAGTAACCAAAACATTGTTAAACAAATCAAAATATTTTTCATATTTGAGATTCTTCAAAGTAGCCACCCTTTGCCTTGATGACAGCTTTGCACACTCTTGGCATTCTCTCAACCAGCTTCAACTGGAATGCTTTCCCAACAGTCTTGAAGGAGTTCCCACATATGCTGAGCACTTGTTGGCTGCTTTTCCTTCACTCTGCGGTCCAACTCATCCCAACACACCTCCAGGTCATCTGATGCAGCGCTCCATCTCTCTCCTTCTTGGTCAAACAGCCCTTACACAGCCTGGAGGTGTGTTTTGGGTCATTGTCCTGTTGAAAAACAAATGATAGTCCCACTAAGCACAAACCAGATGGGATTGCATATCGCTGCAGAATCACCGACAGTGTCACCAGCGAAGCACCCCCACACCATCACACCTCCTCCTCCATGCTTCACAGTGGGAACCACACATGCGGAGATCACCTGTTCACCTACTCTGCGTCTCACAAAGACACGGCGGTTGGAACCAAATATCTCAAATTTGGACTCATCAGACCAATGGACAGATTTCCACCGGTCTAATGTCCATTGCTCGTGTTTCTTGTCCCAAGCAAGTCTCTTTTTCTTATCGGTGTCCTTTAGTAGTGGTTTCTTTGCAGCAATTCGACCATGAAGGCCTGATTCTTCGCAGTCTCCTCTGAACAGTTGATGTTGAGATGTGTCTGTTACTTGAACTGTGTGAAACACTTTGGGCTGCAATTTCTGAGGCTGGTAATTCTAATGAACTTGTCCTCTGCAGCAGAGGTAACTCTGGGTCTTCCTTTCCTGTGGCGGTCCTCATGAGAGCTAGTTTCATCATAGCGCTTGATGGTTTTTGCGACTGCACTTTAAGAAACTTTGAAAGTTCTTGATATTTTCTGGATTGACTGACTTGCATGTCTTAAAGTAATGATGGACTGTCATTTCTCTTTGCTTATTTGAGCTGTTCTTGCCATAATATGGACTTGGTATTTTACCAAATAGGGCTATCTTCTGTCTAACACCCCTACCTTGTCACAACACAACTGATTGGCTCAAACGCACAAATGAACTACAATGTAGAAAAAAGTAAAATAAAGGAACTGGTACTGTGTATATGTCACGACTTCCGCCGAGGCTGCCTCCCCTCCTTGTTCGGGCAGGTTTCGGCGTTCGTCGTCACTGGCTTACTAGCAACTGCTGCTCCATTATTCATCATTCCATTTGTTTTGTCTTGTCAATCACACACACCTGGTTCTTATCCCTTCATTACTCTGTGTATAAGTGTTCCCTCTGCCCCCCTTGTCCTTGTGGGTGATTGTTTATTCGTGAGAGTAGTGTAGCCGGTGGAGCTACTCGTACATTGTTATTGCCGGGTATTTCCCCTGTGCCTATGTATAGTATGGAGATACCGTTACAGTGTATTGCCGGGTAGATTTTCCCCTGTGCCTGTTTCGTTTGTCGCTATCCAGCGCTATTTGTGTACGACGGAATAAACTCTGCATTCGGTGATTACCCTCCTGCGCATGACTCCTATCACGCTCATCACAGTATATATATATATATATACATACAGTCCCTTCAGAAAGTATCCACACCCCTTGACTTTTTCTACATTTTGATGTGTTACAAAGTGGAATTAAAAAAGATTTAATTGTCATTTTTTGTCAACGATCTACACAAAATGCTCTGTCAAAGTGAAAGAAAAAGAAAACAATTATATGAATGGAAAATACAACAAATATATATTGATTTAGATAAGTATTCAACCCCCTGAGTCAATACATGTTAGAATCACCTTTGAAAGCGATTACAGCTGTGAGTCTTTTTGGTTAAGTCTAAGAGATTTACACACCTGGATTGTGCAATATTTGAACATTGCTCTTTTAAAGATTCTTCAAGCTCTGTCAATTTGGTTGTTGATCATTGTTAGACAGCCATTTTCAAGTCTTGCCATAGATTTTCAAGCCGATTTAAGTCAAAACTGTAACTAGGCCACTCAAGAAAATTCAATGTCGTCTTGGTAAGCAACTCCAGTTTATATTTGGCCTTGTGTTTTAGGCTATTGTCCTGCTGAAAGGTGAATTTGTCTCCCAATGTCTGTTGGAAAGCAGACTGAATCAGGTTATCCTCTAGGATTTTGCCTGTGCTTAGCTCTATTCTGGTTATTTTTATCCTAAAAAACTCCCTAGTCCTTGCCGACGACTAGCATATCCATAACATGATGCAGCCACCACCATGCTTGAAAATATGAAGAGTGGTACTCAATGATGTGTTGGATTTGCTCCAAACATAACACTTTGTTTTCAGGACATAAAGTTAATTTCTTTGCCACATTCTTTGCAGTTTTACTTTAGTGCCTTACTGCAAACATATTTTTTATTCTGTACAAGCTTACATATTTTCACTCTGTCATTTAGGTTAGTATTGTGGAGTAACTATAATACTGTTGATCCATCCTCAGTTTTCTCCTATCACAGCCATTAAACTCTGTTTTACAGTCACCATTGGCATCATGGTGAAATCCTTGAGCGGTTTCCTTCCTCTCCGCCAACTGAGTTAGGAAGGGCGCCTGTATCTTTGTAGTGACTGGGTGTACCATCCAAAGTGTAATTAATAACTTCAGCATGCTCAAAGGGATATTCAATGTCTGCTTTTTTTTTATTTACCCATCTACCAATAGGTGCCCTACATTGTGAGGCATTGGAAAACCTCCTTGGGCTTTGTGGTTGAATCTGTGTTTGATATTCACTGCTCAACTGAGGGACCTTACATATAATTGTATGTGTGGGGTACAGAGATGAGGCAGTCATTAAAAAATTATGTTAAACACTATTATTGCACAAAGAGTGAGTCCATGCAACTTATTATGTGACTTGTAAAGCACATTTTTACTCCTGAACTTATATAGGCTTGCCATAACAAAGGGGTTACATACTTATTGACTCAAGACAGTTCAGCTTTTCATTTCTAATTCATTTGTAAACATTTCTAAAAACATAATTCCACTTTGACATTATGGGTTATTATGTGTAGATCAGTGGCACAACATCTCAATGTAATCCATTTTAAATTCAGGCTGTAACACAACAAAATGTGGAAAAAGTACAGGGGTGTGAATACTTTCTGAATGTACTGTATACACTGAGTCTACAAACATTATGAACACCTGAGATCTCCATGACAGACTGACCAGGTGAATCCAGGTGAAAGCTATGATTCCTTATTGATGTCCCCTGTTAAATTCACTTCATTCAGTGTAGATGAAGGGGAGGAGACAGGTTAAAGAAGGATTTTTAAGCCTTGAGACATGGATTATGTATGTGTGCCATTCAGAGGGTGAATGGGCAAAACAAAAGATTTAAGTGCCTTTGAACGGGGTATGGTAGTAGGTGCCAGGCGCACCGGTTTGTGTCAAGAACTGCAACGCTGCAGTGTTTTTCCCGTTTGTATCATGAATGGTCCACCACCCAAAGGGGACATCCAGCCAACTTGACACAACTATGGGAAGCATTATAGTCAACATGGGCCAGCATCCCTGTGGAATGCTTTCGACACCATGTAGAGTCCATGCCCCGACGAAATGAGGCTGTTCTGAGGACAAACGGTGGGGGGGGGGTTGTAGAGGAAAAAAAGCAATGGATAAAGTACTATTTTTTGCACATTTTGACAGCGAGGAAATATAATTAATTGTACCTCGGTGAAGACCAAATGCGAGGCAAAATGAGTTTGACACACCTGGTGTATCATCTCTGGTGAAAGACCTGGTGCCTGGTTAAATAACTGTTCTGAGGCCTGGTTTCTGGTCCTCGTACCTGGCTACAGAAAGTCCTGGGTAGAGAGGATAGTGTCTCTGGCCTCGGTGACTGTGTGGATCGGTGCGGTGGTGTGTAAAGTGACAGGCTGAAGATTAGGACATCTAATCCCGGGCCAGTCCCACTGTGAGGGTCACAGGGCCAAAATCTGCTCCTCCGCTCCTTGTCCTCTGTCATCTGTTCCTGCTGGCCACGGCCGAGCACGGACAACACCGAGCGCACACACAGACACACGCATACACACAGACACACACAAACACACATATGCAGTCACGCACACACAAATACACACACGTGCACACACATACGGGAGGTCCTACTGAGCCCTATCAGGCCATGAGGAAGAACTCAGAAAGAACAGATCGTGTGTGTGTGTGTGTGTGTGAGTGTGTGTGTGTGTGAGTGTGTGTGTGTGTGTGTGTGTGTGTGTGTGTGTGTGTGTGTGTGTGTGTGTGTGTGTGTGTGTGTGTGGACGTGCTTAACTATACTTGTGGTCCCCACAAGGTCAAATGCTATTTCTAGGGGGTTTAGGGTTAAGGTTAGAATTAGTGTTAGGGTTAGAATTAGGTTTAGGGTTAGGAGCTAGGGTTGGGAGCTAGGGTTAGGTTAGGGTTAAGGTTAGGTTTTCAGGTTAAGGTTAGGGTTAAGGTTAGGTTTAGGGTTAGGGTAAGAGTACGGGTTAGGGTTAGGAAAAATAGGATTTTGAATGGGACTGAATTGTGTGTCCCCACAAGGTTAGTTGTACAAGACGGTGTGTGTGTGTACATGTTTTCCTACCTTATCAGGACCACAATGTCCTGACAAGTCACCAGAATGTCCTGACAAGGTAGGAAAACAAGAACTTTTTTTCATGTCCTGAATTTGTTTAAATGCTATTTTAGGGTTAGGTTTGGGTTTAGGAGTTAGGGTTAGGGGTTAAGGTTAGGGTTAGGGAAAATAGGTTTTTGAATGGGAATACATTTCTACTCCCCAAAAAGTCCTGAAAATTCTCTAAAACAAAGCTGTGTGTGTGTTCATGCATACGTGCAGGGCATACCAAGCGTGAAGAGGGGTCTGCCGCTGAGGCAGGTGCTTTGGAGGTGCAGCACGGTGAGTCTGCTTCTGAGGAGGGCTCTTGACAGGACCTGGGCTGGATACTGCAGCAGGGCCACATTACAT
Organism: Coregonus lavaretus; assembly: GCF_964263955.1. NCBI lineage: Eukaryota > Metazoa > Chordata > Actinopteri > Salmoniformes > Salmonidae > Coregonus > Coregonus lavaretus. The sequence continues at coordinate 36,573,938 of NC_140005.1, read as the reverse complement.
ACATCCAGCCTCACCAGACACACACTCTACAGAGAGACAAACACAAGGATCTCATCAGAGCGAGCGGGAGAGAGAGAGAGGGCGGGGGACAGAGAGAGAGAGAGAGGAGTGGGGAGAGATAGAGGGGGGGGGGAGAAAGAGAGAGATGGACGGGGGCTACAGGACAAAGATAAAGGGAGAGAAAGTCAGAAAAACTTTGAGGGGATGGAAAACAGAGATGGAGGGAAGGCCAGGGTATGTCAGGGGCAGAGAGAGAAGAGTAAGAGAAAGTGAGGGTCTGAGATGCTAGGCTATGGACTGGCCTCTGTACCTCACTTCTGATCAAACACTTCCAGAACCTGTCAGAAAAAGGAGGGAGTGAAGGAGAGAGGCTGAAGGGCTAGGCCGTGCCCTAAGTGTGGACTGAACTCCATATTGTACCTCACCTTCAAACACTAGAGTTGAGGAGAATGCCAGTAAGGCAAAACAACACTGACTGACAGAAAGAGAGAGGTGGAGAGAGTGACAGAGAGGGGGATGGAGAGAGTGTGGCTGAAAGGCTGTGCCCCTGGTGTGGACTGGCCTCCATGCATCAACTCTCCTCATCAAACACTAGCCTGTCTGAAGGAGGAGAGGAGAGGGGGAATATCAAAAAAGGAAGAGAAGAAAACAGTCCTGAGTGACGGAGGGAGAGCGGCAGGTCTGGGGGCCATTGTTAGTCTCCATCCCTCCCGCCATCTCTCCGTCCATCTGGTCGGCACATCAAACGTGTCCAGATTTTTTCTCTCCTGCTGCATCCTCCATCTCTCTCTCTACACCAAGGTGATTTTGATTGATCTTGCGTAATACTGCCTAAGAGCTGGCTTTTGGTCTCAACCTTGAAGTCCATTTCACCACGAGGCAAAACCTCACTTCTGTTTCATCTAAGAACTACCACTAATTGAACAAACGTTGGAGTAAATTTACACTATAACTATCCCATTCTATCCAGCACTCTGAAACTCTAAGGAATGGAAGAGGTGTCATCTGGGCTTATTTTTTATAGATCCCTCATCTGTCTGTCTGTCTGTCTGTCGCTCAGACACAGTCAGCTAACATAAGATTCTTGGGAAGATTTTCCCTGCATACTTTGAGTCCTGCCCTGGGCCCTGAGAGGTTTATCACCCCAAGGACCCAACCAGGCTGGCAGGCAGGCCTTCAGAAATGACATTTGGGATCCGCAGGATCATTTCTCCTGGCTCTGCTAGCTAATCAGATGCCCATGGTAATGAAGTATGAGGTACTGACTGGGGGCAATGGTGTGTGTGTGTGTGTGTGTGTGTGTGTGTGTGTGTGTGTGTGTGTGTGTGTGTGTGTGTGTGTGTGTGTGTGTGTGTGTGTGTGTGTGTGTGTGTGTGTGTGTGTGTGTGTGTGTGTGCGTGCGTGCATGCGAGTGCATATGTGTGTGAGTGCATGTACATGTGTGTGTTAGCCAACAAAGCTAAGCAGCTTCTCTGGGAACTGCTGAACTTGAATAGACTTTATTTTGCCCTCAATACTCACCCGTCTTACTTCTAGAATACACTCCCTCTCTTCCTAAAACCAGACTACAGTATGCACTCTCTCACCCCTGGCCTAAATCCATACACAGAAACAGATTACACTGAACTACATGTACCTGCTTTATCAAATGAGAGAGGGCCTTCCAACCAGATATCCCCATGCTGGTGTTGTCAGAGATGTCAAGATGGGGGGTAGATTCATAATACAAAACCATATCCAGCAAGGATGAGGCTCCCTGGACGAAAAAAAGAAGTAGGAGCGAGGTTTAAATTCAACAGCAACATAGTAATGGAGTTTCCAGTTCCTTTGATGGAGAGTAAAATCCGATACACAGGGACAGCTGAATACAAAACCCAATTGGAAAGTAAAAATGAAAAAATAAAGTTTTTGCTCATAAAACTCACATTTTCCTCCAGCTCTGCCGCTTGCAGATTGATGAAATCAAAGCTCAGTGATTTCAGTATGACTTCCAGAGCCTCGCAGGAAAGATGGTCTAATCGCTCACCTGAGTAGAGAAAGCAATCAAACAGAAGATAATTGGGACTGTTTGCTAACAGTCAGATTGCCATGTCCCCAGTCAGGAGTCAATGTTATTTTGTGATTGGAATTTTAGGAAACTCAGGGAGGCTAGAGCACACAAAACAACCTTCCCCTCCTACCCCTCCTTTAGAAAATTTAAATCATCTAATTTATCTGTGCAAGTGTTTACTTTCTGAATTAAAGTAGTACAGTAAGCTCTGAGGGAAGAAAAGTGTCTCCACAGATTATGTGACTGGTAGTTAGTGCACAGTGTGATGCGATGACTCAGAGTTAAAAGGCGAAAGACGTTCTCTCTCTAACAAGATCCCCTCCACTGTCCTCCCTCCTCCCTCCCTCCCTCCCAGTCATGAATCAAAGGGTGTCTGATTATTCAACACCAGATGACTTTTAAACAAAGCCTAGAGAGAGACTTTGATGGCCGCAGCATCAGTCCACCTCTATTAGAGGCCCTAGCTCCTTCCTTCCTTCTCCTTATAAACTCTTATCTCCATGACCGCAAAGGGAGGGAGCAAACAGCACATCGCTGTCTCACAGCTCACAGTCACACATATCCTCATTTATTCAACATTAGCATAATCATTTGTAAAAAAAATTAAATGATGTTTTAACAATAATCACTTAACTGTACCGTAGGAACAGGGGAAACTGCAAGGAAGGGGAGGAACAGAAATCCCCTCTGTGTTGGGGAAGATAATAACTAATGCAGGGTGTCATCACCCCAGTGTGATGTCATCAGAGCATGACAACTGAGCGGGGGGGGGGACAAGATGACCCCATGTTGGAATCACACATCCCCACTGGGGTGGCAGCTCTCCTGTTTCACTCATCAAAGGGGGGCAGGGGTTAACCCCAAACTGAAGCTTCACAGCATCAGCGGACTGATTCAATTCTACTGGTACTGTAAATGTATGTTATAGTAAACCAATGGCCACTTAGAAATAATATGTATAATGTACTGGAATGTGATGTCTGTAGGGCTACTAACTTTCTAGTGCTGTAATATTGCAATCTTGCACTGTTGTAATGGTTGTAATAGTCATTCATTTTACATTCAACAAGCACCATACCACTCACTGTATACAATATCGTATGAATCATACCCTATGTCGTCAATAAAGTATTGAGGGGATTATAACAAAACTTTTACATTAGCTTACCTTTCAAGTCCAGACATGGGGCCCTGCCATTTAAACTGGTAACCTGCTGAGAGAGAGAGAGAGAGAGAGAGAGAGAGAGAGAGAGAGAGAGAGAGAGAGAGAGAGAGAGAGAGAGAGAGAGAGAGAGAGAGAGAGAGAGAGAGAGAGAGAGAGAGAGAGAGAGAGAGAGAGAGAGAGAGAGAGAGAGAGAGAGAGAGAGAAGTATTTCTCATTAACAGAAACAATACAGTTAATGTACCTCTCTAACACGAGGCTTCTCCTCCATGGCTCTCTGACTTGTTTGTTCAGAGTTAGAAGCTCTAGCTTCCACTGCCACCACCACAACAGCAATGTGAGAGCATGAATTATGGATTTCACACAGTTTACTGTTGATGGCAACACCATGTCCTAATTAACCAGTGTATATTAATTAGCAACAGCTGGTCATCTGTTGAGGCGTTCATTTGCCAAGCCACTGTTCCACATACATCTAATTTGACTACATCAATCTCCAAAGGTGACATAATTGCATGGATAGTGGAAACTGTAATCTTTTATTCTCCTGACAACCAGAACAGAACAGCGAAGGAGCGAGAATCCCTCCTTACATGCAGATGAAATGCAATATGCAATACCATTCTCTCTCTCTCTCTCTCTCTCTCAAATCCCACTGTGTGAAGATGCCACCAGCTTATTCTCATATACTGCCTGTTTTATTTCATCCTTAAATATGATTCATTGTTCAAAGGACATGAGAGTACAAAATAACTTGAAGGAATTATTTCCTATATTTTTCCATCTAGGAGCAGGGAGGAGAGACAATAGACCCCCTAAAAATGTTCAGTCAGAACCAAACTACATTAATCAATAAAACATCAATAAATTACACTTTGTAAATAGAGGCGTATTATTTGTTGTAATTATACATTTCATTTGAAATTATCAGTGTGCAGAAACACACGTGTTAAATTCGCCTAAAAAGAAAGTACAACATATATTGTGACAAAGACAATGTTAGGGGCAGACAAGGCTACACACACACACACACACAGCATGCAGTCTAATAGGTTAGAGCCTGGAATGAACAGCATCATGTAGGCCTGCTATGCCCTGAAACAGTACTCCCTCTCTGTCTGTCTCTGAAGTGTGTATCCCTCTGAGAAATATCCATATTTTATTTATAGAGGAACCACCACCACAAAACAGAGCATGCATATCAATTCATTAAAAACTCTAATATAACATTATAGCAGTGTGAGTTATGATATTGTTCTACTTTATGATAGCATCTCATCTGAGTACTTAGCAGAGTAACCTGAAGAGAGGATTTTATTGATGAGCATGAGACATGAAAGTATTATACGGTGTGGTCAGTCAATATACTGTATATATTCTGTTTGGGATAGAGTACAGAGATGTGACAAATGTCAGTAAAATAATTTGAGGCCGTGCAACCACCGGCACACCCCACCGATCACACAAACAACCACATAAGTGCAAGCGCGAGCGTGCACACATACACACACACACACACACACAACCAGTAGTTGCTTTTTTTTCATCTTAATGAATTTCTGAACTTGTGAGCTCCCTTCCTTTTCCCTGTTGCTCTGCTGCTGAGATGTGCTGCCTAGTGAGGAGGAGAAAAACGAAGGGACCGAGTGCCAAATCTATTGATGTGTCAGGAGGGAGAGGGACAAAATGGAGTGAAAAAAAGAAAAGCTTTCCCTTTCACAGGCAGAGAGGGATATGGTTTATAAACTTGACTTCTAGCGAAGTAATCTCTGGTGGATTCACACTCCATCGTCGGTCCAGGACTCCTAGTCCTGTGCTCTGCCTTTGTATTAACAAATGTTTCACTTTTTTTTTTACTCATTTAATTACTTGGAAAACTTTTCTACAGTTAAAGCTCTTAGGGGTTAAAATCACCCGCACATTTTCCATTCAGCATCTTTTCTGCAATAAAGGATAAATTATTTAATATAACACAACCTTTTATCTCACACCCTTTGAAGGCAGCAAATAAAACATGTAAATTGGGAGCTAATTAATGTGCAAATGTATTCATTCCCAGTTCACAATTAAACCTGCAGTGTCTAGAAAGAGCATAGAAAATATTAGTAACTTAATTTATCATTTTAAAAATGTAACGTACAGTACACAAAATTCTAATTGACTTTGAAAATATTTCCCACTGTCTTTGTTCATCTGTAATGATGGATGTATGATAGTGCATTTGGTGACATTATGAATGAGTTTTCATGTAAAGTACCTGTGTGTTGTATCCCTAAATGCTAGATGTCAAATATAATGTTTATATTCACCCCTGCCTCTGCATGCTTCTGCTCTTCCGTGTGTGTGTGTGCTTCTGTGTGTGTGTGTATGTGTATGTATCAGTAAGGTCCAGAGGGTGTGTTACTACACATTAAAGTTTAAAAGTCTGCATGGGAAGTTATTTAGACTGGATGGTGTTTAGATATGAGTGAGTCTGTATCGTATCGCTGGGCAGACAGAGGGTTATTGCATATCAGAGACGCTGTGCTTTTCTGATGGACGCTGAGTGATGCTGAGGTACAAGGCTCAGAGAGAGAGGGAGAGAGACAGAGAGCACAATAAGGAGAGATGGAGAGAGGGAGAGAGAGAGATGGGTACACAGATGACAGAATTGACTCCGATGGGAACCGTTTGGTTTGAAATGTACAGTGCCTTGCAAAAGTATTCATCCCCGTTTTTCCTATTTTGTTGCATTACAACCTTTAATTTAAATAGATTTTTATTTGGATTTCATGTAATGGACATACACAAAATAGTCCAAATTGGTGAAGTGAAATGAAAAAATAACTTGTTTAAAATAATTCTAAAAAATAAATAACGGAAAGTGGTGTGTGCATATGTGTTCACCCCCTTTTTATGAAGCCCCTAAATAAGATCTGGTGCAACCAATTACCTTCAGAAGTCACATAATTAGTTAAATAAAGTCCACCTGTGTACAATCTAAGTGTCACATGATCTGTCACATGATCTCAGTATATATACACAGGTTCTGAAAGGCCCCAAAGTCTGCAACACCACTAAGCAAGGGGCACCACCAAGCAAGCGACACCATGAATACCAAGGAGGTCTCCAAACAGGTCAGGGACAAAGTTGTGGAGAAGTACAGATCAGGGTTGGGTTATAAAGAAATATCAGAAACTTTGAACATCCCACGGAGCACCATTAAATCCATTATTAAAGAATATGGCACCACAACAAACCTGCCAAGAGAGGGCCGCCCACCAAAACTCACGGACCAGGCAAGAAGGGCATTAATCAGAGAGGCAACAAAGAGACCAAAGATAACCCTGAAGGAGCTGCAAAGCTCCACAACGGAGATTGGAGTATCTGTCCATAGGACCACTTTAAGCCGTACACTCCACAGAGCTGGGCTTTACAGAAGAGTGGCCAGAAAAAAGCCATTGCTTTAAGAAAAAAATAAGCAAACACGTTTGGTGTTCGCCAAAAGCCATGTGGGAGACTCCCCAAACATATGGAAGAAGGTACTCTGGTCAGATGAGACTAAAATTGAGCTTTTTGGCCATCAAGGAAAACGCTATGTCTGGCGCAAACCCAACACCTCTCATCACCCCGAGAACACCATCCCCACAGTGAAGCATGGTGGTGGCAGCATCATGCTGTGGGGATGATTTTCCATCGGCAGGGACTGGGAAACTGGTCAGAATTGAAGGAATGATGGATGGCACTAAATACAGGGAAATTCTTTAGGGAAACCTGTTTCAGTCTTCCAGAGATTTGAGACTGGGACGGAGGTTCACCTTCCAGCAGGACAATGACCCTAAGCATATTGCTAAAGCAACACTTGAGTGGTTTAAAGGGAAACATTTAAATGTCTTGGAATGGCCTAGTCAAAGCCCAGACTTCAACCAATTGAGAATCTGTGGTATGACTTAAAGATTGCTGTACACTAATGGAACCCATCCAACTTGAAGGAGCTGGAGCAGTTTTGCCTTGAAGAATGGGCAAAAATCCCAGTGGCTAGATGTGCCAAGCTTATAGAGACATACCCCAAGAGACTTGCAGCTGTAATTGCTGCAAAATGTTTTTTTTTGTCTAATTTCTTGTTTGTTTCACAATAAAAAAGATTTTACATCTTCAAAGTGGTAGGCATGTTGTGTAAATCAAACGATACAAACCCCCCAAAAAATCCATTTTAATTCCAGGTTGTAAGGCAACAAAATAGGAAAAATGCTAAGGGGGGTGAATACTTTCGCAAGCCACTGTAAGCTATTTACAAAACCTATGCCTGATCGCTGGATATGTCAGATCTTATCAAGATGGTGCTGCTGCAACAGCAATATGACAACTGCTAATAAATTCAATAATCACTAATACTAATACTGCTTTTATTCCAAAATAGGACTAATACTACTACAAATCATTTTAGGTTACTTATTTCATAGCTATTTTGTCCACTGTTGATTTGATTTTACTTAAACCAAAATGAACCATATTAGAAGGTCTCCTCTCAAATTAAAATGTATATTGAGAGGAGGCACCAATCCTTTCACTTCTAAATAAAGGATGTTTTAGTGAAAGTTTGTCTGAGCGTTTACCAAATGACAATCTTGAGTGTGAGCCTGTGTAGGTTCCCAATGGCGTCCAGCCAAGCTAAGGAAAGGAAGCCCTCTTCTCTTCAGGCTCTCACACTCCTGCGTTCAGATAGCTGTGGTTAGGGCATTGCCCCAGTAAGCATCCCCTCTTATCGCTGTCTGTGTTGTAATGAGCGAGGAGACATATGTCCGGTTCCCCTGCTGTTTTTTGATAAGCCTGCATTCAGTCGGAAACATTCAAATCCCTTTCTCCTGTCTCAGCTTTTATTTGTATATGCAGCACTAACAACAGCCTTGGAAATAGTGCAGCACTAACAACAGCCTTGGAAATAGTGCAGCACTTACTTAGTGACATTTACCTCTCATCTGCCTATTCCCTTTTTTTATGTGTTTTCTTTAGAATTACATGTGGTGAGAAAGAGAGAGAGGTATCTCTGTGTGCTGTGAAAGGCACACTGGCTGGCAGCAGCCAAGGATCATGTTGTAACACTACCGTACCGTAGGTAGGCCACTATAGCAGAGCAATATTAATGCTAATCAAAAGAATGAGAAACCAGCAGGGTTTGCATTTAATGCACAAATATTTTTTCTTGTCTTTATATTCCTTAGGGGGGATTTTTTCTTAGAAGGATTTAGCCACACACAAAAAAACTACATTTCTGTGAATTGAATGTGACCTTATGAATTTAATAGCAGTAAAATGTCACGTTGGCAGCTTTGCACTGGGAGGGATAATTCATCCTTCAATAAATAGGGAATTTATGTCGAGGTAATTGATTTCTCCTCAGTCCACTCAACTGAAAAATCTGCAAGAGAAATATCCGATATCTATTCATTAAATGATTCAACAACAAGCAACTAATTCCTAGCTTAGGCTACTCCACCTGGTGCCTATAACCCAGAGAGAATACTAAATCCTATTTAGGTCAATGTGATTAGAGTCTTATAGTATTTTGGAATCATATTAAAACATTTCTGAATTTCACCCTTGTACTGTAGGTGAGAGCTCCAAATGAATACAGAACACTAATAAAATCGGAGGTGCTTTTGAAATTAATGAACATAAAAGTAAACAAATCATACTTTAAAGGCCAAGTGCAGTCAACATTCTGTTTTTCCTGTGTTTTGTATCATATTGTACAACAGCTGATGAAACTACTAACACTGTAAAAGTGAGAAAAAATGTCTTCAGTGTTATTTCCTGATAGTTGCTGGTTGAAAATACAATCTACACAGGACCTTCTAATCATCAGGTGTGCATGGGCAGGATTTTCGGCATCCATGGTGACATCACCATGCGGTAAATTGGTTAATAGACCAACAACAAAGAGAGTTCCAAACCTCTCTGCCAATAACTGCTAGTTTTAAGTTCCCCCCCCCCACTCAGACCACTCCCAGACAGCCCTAGCAAAATTATTGCTTGAGAAATCTTTTTTTTTTTCTTCTAAATTTTTATGGAAATCTATTAGAGTAAGGTACTTTATTGATGTAAAAATGGCTGCCGTTGGGCCATTCAAACAAAAAATTACAACAGTCCTTCATGTCAAAGTCAAGTGTCTCAATTTGAATCGGAATGATTGCAGAATTTTGAGAAGTTAACCTCTCCCCCCATGCCTAAATAGGGCTTAACTATGTTGATAGGACTTATCAGAATTATGTACATAATCACAGGATCTAACCCAGAAAATAAAGCTTCATGAAATTCCAGACTTCAGAGGGAAAATGAAATGAAAGAGTAAGAGAGTCTGTGTTTAACTAAGGCAGCCTTGGGCCCTGAGCTGAAACCCATTATTGTTTATGAAGATGTAACCAAAAGCAATACTGTTTTATCCACTTAAAACATTTCAAAGAAACAGCGAAAGCCCACGGGTACAATAAAAGCTTTAAATAGTCTTCAACGGCCAACCTCAGGGGGATTACCCTGCCTGAAAATACCTAATTTAATAAATATGCTCTTTAAGCTCACACTCTCATTTTGCATACTCTTATTATGAATTCACTCGCAGCCCTCTCTCTCTCTCTCTCTCTCGGCTAAATATTTATCCTCTTAGCTACTCCTTAACCATACATATTCTACTCTTTTAGGAGGACCACCTACATTCATTTCAAAAGCAATTGGGTTCATTAGTACGTCCAAGATAATACAGTGTGTGTATGTGTGAGTGTGTGTGCTTAATATAAGCACTACTAAGTCTCTAATTTCCAACAAATTATTCTCCTTGATCTAATCTTAAATTTATGCAGGAGGGAAACTGATGTTCTTAACATGGCTGGTCCAAGTAAAATAAGTAAGTACATAAAATAAATTATACATCTCGGAGTTTGTGTGTGTGTGTGTGTGTGTGTGTGTGTGTGTGTGTGTGTGTGTGTGTGTGTGTGTGTACGTACGTGCGTCTGTTACACGCACATACTAGTTGTGTGTGTTTGTGTTTGTACACCCGCACTAGCCCATGTTTATTTGTTTTTGTTTACAGCTGTGCTATTATTTACAAAGCCACTAACTTAAATCCAATGTAGTAGTTAACATGCTCTTAGCTTCTTGTTTGCACTAGAGATGCAGTTCTAATTTCTTGTGCAATAAGCCTGATTGAGGCTGATTGAACGAACTGATCCAAATTACCCTTGGAATTTTAATATGTGCAGTCACACTGTGCGTTTCTACTACTGTGGTTGTTTGCTATAAAGCCAAGGGACCACAGTATCTCTGCCTATCTGTAGTAAAATCTTGTCTTATTACACAAAAAAATTATCCTGTCACCACAAATCAGTATAGTCAGAGATTATTCATATCACTGGGTAGTATACCGATTTGAACTGATGAGATTTGTCTTTCTTTTTCACTACTACTGTACCACAGTGCAACATGTACTGTATACTGTAAAAAATATATATATGTGATTTTGGGAGGGTTAAAAAGACCCCAAAACGGGTTTCAATTACTGCCAGAAATGGGTTGAAATATATGATTTTAGGGACCATATGTATGAAATATGACTTTGAAGCAGTCTTGGTTCTAGAAGCATATTTTCTACGAATGTACCATAGAATTACATAGAACTCATCTTTTAATAGGATCTCTGTGGAATGTACCTCAAGTTGGTCCAGAATCTTGGGTTTAGGTTCCACCTGGTGCTTGTCGCAGCTCCTCTTGTAGGCCTCAATTACCTCTGCCAAGGTGAGGCTGTCAACTAAAATAGAAGAATACACTCATTACCTACCCTAATGTCTCTCTGTCCAATGAACTGGGAGCTCCCACTCCAAAGTGCTTAGAGAGACTGGAGAGTGCCATACGGATGGTAAACTGTTTCTGCGTCCCAAACGGCACCCTATTCTCTATTTAGTTTGCTACTTTTGACCAGGGCCTATAGGACTCTGGTCAAAAGTAGTGCAATATATAGGGAATAGGGTGCCATTTCGGATACATACTGTATGCTTCTGATTGACTGACTGTGGGGAAGGGAGAATATGTCAGTCATTTGGAAGTGGGAAGGGCAGAGAGGATGAGTATCTGCCTTATAAATCAACCAATCAAGCGATCAAATTCATCCCATATGCCGTATGGAGTGAGCCTAACAGATGTAGCTAGGCCTATAGGACTTGCAGATGGAAACACTTGACTCACTGACTGTCTCAAACTTGATACATCATTTGTGTCACATTAAAGTTATATAGCTCACAAACAATGTATTTCACAGCATTCATCACTAAAACCATAACATGATAAAGGCCTCCATAGTCATTCCAATGGTTCTGTAAACACCATGTACTGTAGGTATATCCAGAGAATGACAGCTCCCTCTAAACCAATAAAAACACTTATCTTGAATTTGATTTAAAAAGTGTGTATGTGTGCTTGTGTGTGTATGTGTGTGTGTGTGTGTGTGTGTGTGTGTGTGTGTGTGTGTGTGTGTGTGTGTGTGTGCCTCAGGATGCTTAAATCCTTGCCATTAATTAAACATATCTACAGTAATTTATTTATTTACTTCAAAACATTTAGGTCACTAGGAGATACTGCTGTGATTATGTGTTGGTTACCATGTTTATGCAAAGCACTAATAAATATAGGAGGGAGGGGAAATCAAGGAGGGAAAGAGGGGAGAGCCAGAATACAAATCAGGAGACTTGATCTTGAGACCATGTAAAATGTCAATGAGCAGAGTGTGAAACTGATTAGTGCTAGGCCTACCTTACATCAGCCCTCCACACTACACAGAACAACATTAGCCTATGCCGACAGGCCTATACCATACCTATGTGCATTTGTGCAGATTCTGAGAAGATAGTGGACCTATATCAAATCCTAAAAGGTATGCCTTATTCCCTCAGAGCCATCAAGGGAGAGAAGAGGTAGAGGACATCAGCTTACCATTGCTTGTGTCCTTGCGCTCAGCGAAGCCTGACACTATCTCCTCATCCGGAGGGAAAGACACATGCTTTTCACCTTTACATTTCTTTGGGCGCCAGGACGGAGACGGGGACGAAGTCTCTCCGTCATTATCGCTGTCACTGCGTCTAGTCATCGTTCGTTCCGCTTCCAAACGTCCAGTATGAATCTCCTGGTTGGGGAGGATATTTTTTGGATAGGGGCGCAATTGGATTCGAGTCACCAGAGCGCTCCGAGTTTTATCCGTTTATCGTTGGACATCTCAAGGGCCATTCTTGTTTTATACAGGCGTATCTCACAGGTCATCAAACTACACGTTTTGTTATAAAAGCGATGGCATTGAATAAAATCCTCGTCTAGTGACAGCAGGATTCAAACTCTCCCAAAGTTCAGGTCCCCATTGCAACACTTCCGGAGAGAAGTTCAGGGTAGAAACAAGATAGGGCTACTCATGTGACCATATCTTATTGATGAGCCACGTGCCCTGTGATGCAAGTGAAACCCAATATTTTCCAAGGCTATCAAATGGCCAGCAACAAGTACAATAAGAATTAACCTAAACTTGTTTAAAATAGGTAACAATATAATTGAGAATTATACAATATATAATATATATCATACAATATGAGAATGATCAACTTCTCATTTGTATCTTCCCACTGCCTGCAACCTCTACTACCTTTGCTAAACCTATCCAATTACATATAAAACATCTTATTTTTATACTTTTGCATGTAGATAGAGGTATATGCTGCTGCTCCTCCTCTTCTCCTTTATCCTCCTCCATCTCCTCCTCAGCATCAGCACCTGCATCAGAATCACATTCGATTTAGAACGTCATTTCCCAGCACCCCTGTAAATATGCAAATATCAGAACGTGTTTCTGACCAATAGGCTTGGGCAGTGTTGCAGCATGCCCCATCGATTTCCGGTTGGACTGTAGTGCGGGAATTTTTGAGGAGCATCGAGGATAACTTGGAAATTACAACAAAGTCAACGAGGTAAACCTGTGAAATGCAATGCCTTTGTTGTTTTGATATACCGTGTTTAGGAACACGATTATCACGGAAACGCTGGGTTTTGCGATCTAATCATCCAAAGGCTTCATCAGAATGAAGCAGGCCATTGCTAACATCAGCTAACTAATGTAGCTAAGTCGTTAGCAAAATAGTTAAGCTAACTAGCTATATGTTCGCTGGCTTTTGAAATTGCCTGCCAATCTTTCACACGGATGCACGCTTGTTTACCCAATATTGGCGTTTATGTTCGCTAAATTTAGCTACCAACTAGCTAACGTTAGCTAAATAGGAAAAGCCCTCTCGCCCCATTCGTGAAACTGGTTAGATTGATGTTAATAAGCTACATGACCAAAAGTATATGGACACCTGCTCGTCTAACATCTCATTCCAAAATCATGGGCATTAATATGGAGTTGGTCCCCTCTTTGCTGCTATAACACTCTTCTGGGAAGGCTTTCCACTAGATGTTGGAACATTGCTGCGGGGCCTTTCTTCCATTCAGCCACGAGCATTAGTGAGGTCGGGCACTGATGTTGGGCGATTAGGGTTGGCTCGCAGTCAGCCTTCCAATTCATCCCAAAGGTGTTCGATGGGATTGAGGTCAGTGCTCAGTGCAGGCCAGTCAAGTTATTCCACACCGATCTCGACAAACCATTTCTGTATGGACCTCGCTTTGTGCACGGGGGCATTGTCATGCTGAAACAGGAAAGGGCCTTCCCCAAACTGTTGTCACAAAGTTGGAAGAACAGAATCGTCTAGAATGTCATTTTATGCTGTAACATTAAGATTTCCCTTCACTGGAACTAAGGGACCTAGCCCAAACCATTATTCCTCCTCCAAACTTTACAGTTGGCACTATGCATTCGGGCAGGTAACGTTTTCCTGGCATCCACCAAACCCAAATTCGTCTGTTGGACTGCCAGATGGTGATTAATCACTACACAGAATGCGTTTCCACTGCTCCAGAGTCCAATGGTAGCAAGCTTTACACCACTCCAGCCGGGCAGAAATTTGTCAAACTGGCTTGTTGGAAAGGTGCCACGTTGAAAGTCACTGAGCTCTTCAGTAAGGCCATTCTACTGCCAATGTTTGTCTATGGAGATTGCAGGGCTGTGTGCTCGATTTTAGACACCTGCCAGCAATGGGTGTGGCTGAAAAAGCAGAATCCACTATTTTGAAGGGGTGTCCACATACTTTTTGTATATATAATCTATCTTAGCTAGGTAGTTCTATGAGCCAGCATGAGCCAGTAACAATCAATGTGCTAGCTACCTTAGTGGTTACCTTCTTTCAATCGCTTGCCAGAGCGATTTGAAAACCCAAGTGATCTATCATGTGATATGCTGTTTACACATCATATTCAAACTTCACTGAGACATTCAACTGCTTTACGTTGTTGATGGTCAAATTAAGGCATTGCTAGCTTTATAACTAGCTATATGGTTTAGGAGGAGCCAGGCTACCTTATTGGCTGGCAGTGACAAGATAGTTTTGTTGAATGAAGCACTGTTACATCTGGTAGATGTATAGCTAGATTACATAGATTCTCTATCCTGTCCCTCCAGATGCCCCCTAAAGCCAAGGCAGCAGGGAAGGGCAGAGGACCAGAAAAGAGGAAGCTTGCCGAGGAGTTCCCGCCTGGAGAAGTACTTACAGATACTGGCAAGAAGTCCTGGAAACTGGGAGCCCCCATTGGACAGGGCGGCTTCGGACTGCTCTATTTAGGTAAGAGAGGCATGGCAACATGGGTTATAAAACACATCTAGGCTAGTTCATTGATTATTGATTGGGAATTCCTAATCCGCTGACCTCAGAAGATCAGGAATACTACTGTATGTCTTGCGTATGTATTATCAGCCCTTTCCCTTTCAAACTATAGGCTAGTCTGAGGTCTGTTATTGTTTTACAGCCGATGAGCATTCATCTAAAACAGTTGGTGCTGGTGCCCCATATGTCATCAAAGTGGTAAGACAACTCTGGCTTGATAACACATGCCTTTGTATATGATTGCCTGATTGGCCTCAGTTCTATCTCATGCCTGTACAAGCAAGACAAAGGAGACATTTAGCATCCTTACTCTATGCCTGTACAGTTCATGACAATATACTCACGTGTTCCGTTCAATCTGACTACCCTGCATGACTCCAGGCCTACCTATGATGCATAGTGTTTCCAGGATGAGTATACAGTGAGGGAAAAAAGTGTTTGATCCCCTGCTGATTTTGTACGTTTGCCCACTGACAAAGAAATGATCAGTCTATAATTTTAATGGTAGGTTTATTTGAACAGTGAGAGACAGAATAACAACAAAAAATTCCAGAAAAACGCATGTCAAAATTGTTATAAATTGATTTGCATTTTAATGAGGGAAATAAGTATTTGACCCCTTCTCAATCAGAAAGATTTCTGGCTCCCAGGTGTCTTTTATACAGGTAACGAGCTGAGATTAGGAGCACACTCTTAAAGGGAGTGCTCCTAATCTCAGGTTGTTACCTGTATAAAAGACACCTGTCCACAGAAGCAATCAATCAATCAGATTCCAAACTCTCCACCATGGCCAAGACCAAAGAGCTTTCCTAGGATGTCAGGGACATCCTACACAAGGCTGGAATGAGCTACAAGACCATCGCCAAGCAGCTTGGTGAGAAGGTGACAACAGTTGGTGCGATTATTCGCAAATGGAAGAAACACAAAAGACTGTCAATCTCCCTCGGCCTGGGGCTCCATGCAAGATCTCACCTCGTGGAGTTGCAATGATCATGAGAACGGTGAGGAATCAGCCCAGAACTACACGGGAGGATATTGTCAATGATCTCAAGGCAGCTGGGACCATAGTCACCAAGAAAACAATTGGTAACACACTACGCCGTGAAGGACTGAAATCCTGCAGCGCCCGCAAGGTCCCCCTGCTCAAGAAAGCACATATACAGGCCCATCTGAAGTTTGCCAATGAACATCTGAATGATTCAGAGTAGAACTGGGTGAAGTGTTGTGGTCAGATGAGACCAAAATGGAGCTCTTTGGCATTACCTCAACTCGCCGTGTTTGAAGGAGGAGGAATACTGCCTATGACCCCAAGAACACCATCCCCACCGTCAAACATGGAGGTGGAAACATTATGCTTTGGGGGTGTTTTTCTGCTAAGGGGACAGGACAACTTCACCGCATCAAAGGAACGATGGACGGGGCCATGTACCGTCAAATCTTGGGTGAGAACCTCCTTCCCTCAGCCAGGGCATTGAAAATGGTTCGTGGATGGGTATTCCAGCATGACAATGACCCAAAACACACGGCCAAGGTAACAAAGGAGTGGCTCAAGAAGAAGCACATTAAGGTCCTGGAGTGGCCTAGCCAGTCTCCAGACCTTAATCCCATAGAAAATCTGTGGAGGGAGCTGAAGGTTCGAGTTGCCAAACGTCAGCCTCGAAACCTTAATGACTTGGAGAAGATCTGCAAAGAGGAGTGGGACAAAATCCCTCCTGAGATGTGTGCAAACCTGGTGGCCAACTACAAGAAACGTCTGACCTCTGTGATTGCCAACAAGGGTTTTGCCACCAAGTACTAAGTAATGTTTTGCAGAGGGGTCAAATACTTATTTCCCTCATTAAAATGCAAATCAATTTATAACATTTTTGACATGCGTTTTTCTGGATTTTGTTGTTGTTATTCTTTCTCTCACTGTTCAAATAAACCTACCATTTAAAATTATAGACTGATCATTTCTTTGTCAGTGGGCAAACGTACAAAATCAGCAGGGGATCAAATACCTTTTTCCCTCACTGTAACTGTGATCTTATGCTCCTGATTATGTCATAAACTTGACATAAAACTGTACTGTTTGGTCAACTGTCCTCTGTTTTTTTTTCGTAATCTAGGAGCCCAGTGACAACGGACCACTGTTCTCAGAGCTCAAGTTCTACATGCGAGCTGCCAAGCCGGATCTAAGTATGCATACCACATACCACTCCCTCCCTCATGATCGCACACCCACACACACACACACGGTCCCTTAACACTGGAACAAACAAACACGAATAGTGAAATGAACAACTTTCTTAATTAAAGAAGTAAAGTTGTAGGGCCGTGTAGTGAGGGCCTCTCTCTCCAACATGGTGCCTTTGGCTCCTGTGTTCGCCCCAAGGCCACAACTTTGCATTTTATATCATAACAATCCAAATGTCAATCTCCCCTGACAATTAACTGTTATATTACTAAGGAACGAAGGCTCATATTTTATTCATGGAATATGGTTGTGTCTGTTGGTAAATATTTGTCCCAGTAGCAGATTAGCTTGTGGCCGCCTCTGGCTTGCCCCCATGGGATTACCCTGCTTTTATTACTTTGAGCACCACCACCAAGTTTTAGGAAGTGTGTTTAGAAGCATTTGTTTGAAGGCTGTATAGTACTATCTTGATTTGCCTTACTGTTATTTTTCACTTGCAGTCATATAGTTTAACCCGTAACAAGTGACTGTCTTTTAGCATGTTGTAATTTTTTGTTAGGCTTGTCTTTTGCTGTTTTTCATATGTAGTATGGCTTATATAGTTGCACTGCTCATTATTCCATAAAGGTTATTGTTCTACCCTTTTTTGTATTGTAGTTCAGAGTTGGATGAAGTCTCATAAAATGAAGTATTTGGGAGTGCCAAAGTACTGGGGGTCCGGACTGCATGAGAAAGGAGGGAAAAGGTATTTAGTAGTGCCTCTTTTAAACCTGGTTCTTTCAATACTTTGATGGCAGTCTCATTTAAATACCTTTGAACTAGTGTTACACAGTATACCGAAACCGTAGTACTTTTTCAATACTATAACATGAAAAACGGTTTGGTACTAGAATTTGTTACTTTCTGTACTTTTGTCAAATGTGTCTCACGTCATCTACTGATCGAGAGAGGATCAAGTGTGTCTATCAGCGCAGCCGATGTCCACTTATAGCACTAGCAATCCGTGCCTGCTCCACTTACTCATTGCTGGCTCTACCCTGTCCTCAAAATATTGCTGATTTCAAAGCAGATTGTCACCAAAAACTTTATTCATTCACTTCATCTCCCCAACCTCACTTCTCTCCCAGTCAAGATCATCTTTGTTTGAGCCTCGAACTGTGTGTGAATGACATCATGGGTCTTAAAGAGACAGCACACACTTTTATAAAAGAAGATATTGCTTCTTTTATGCAAATGTTGTTGATCAGTACAATAAAATAAGTCCCAAATGGAACGGAAATATTGTTTTACATCTGTAGGCCCATGAAATCAGTCCAAAACAAGCTCAATAACTCAATGCACGCACACACTCCTATTTAATATGCATTCACCTGTATTGTGAATAGGCCTAGGCTACATCTTGATTTACCCAGTTAATCAATAGACTACAGATTTACCATTCAAATAAATGATTACCATTATGTTATATACTTAGATTTGTATTTTTTTCCTAAGTCAAATTGATTGTATGATTGTGTCATTTTAAATGTAATGATATTAAACTCAAAAAATATGTCTGGATCAAGTGCCATTCTGTGACTTTGGCATATACGCTTTCTTGATTCTCCATGGTGTCATTTTGGTATTGAGTATCGTGATAGTATCTAGTATTGGTATACTAAACCTGGTATCGACGTAAAACTTCTGGTATCATGACAACACTGCTTTGAACCAACATAGCAGTTGGCATACTTTACAGACACCCATAAAGTTATGCATTTATGAATGTCTAACCAACCTCCTACTTCTCCAGCTACAAAGAAAGTGATGTTGATTGATTAACATATGCGATTGTGTGCATCCCAATTGGCACTCTATTGCCTTTATAGTGCATTACTGTTGACCAGGGGCCATAGGGTGCCATAGAAGTAGTGCACCAAATAGGGTGCCATGGGCCCAGGTCAAAAGTAGTGCGCTATAGGAATAGGGTGCCATTTGGGATGCACACTGAATCTGTTTCCCTCTGCTTCCTCCCCTCCCAGGTACAGGTTCATGGTGATGGACCGGTTTGGGACAGACCTGCAGAAGAAGTTTGAGGAGAGTGGGAGGAGGTTCCCCCGAAAACTGGTCCTGCAGCTCGGTCTGAGACTCGTGAGTTTACTCATCATAACTGCCGAAAGATAATAGAGCCAAGAAAACATCAACTTAAGCATTGATTTATTTCATTCACGCTATAAAAAATGTTGGCTGTTTATTTCATTGACTATATCTTTAGTGTTGTGTTAAGAATATTCTAGCTCATTTTGTTTGCCGATGCATTACTATCTCAGTAAATAATATGTTTCATATTTACAGTGGGGAGAAAAAGTATTTAGTCAGCCACCAATTGTGCAAGTTCTCCCACTTAAAAAGATGAGAGGCCTGTAATTTTCATCATAGGTACACGTCAACTATGACAGACAAAATGAGAAAATAAAATCCAGAAAATCACATTGTAGGATTTTTACTGAATTTATTTGCAAATTATGGTGGAAAATAAGTATTTGGTCAATAACAAAAGTTTCTCAATACTTTGTTATATACCTGTTGTTGGCAATGACACAGGTCAAACGTTTTCTGTAAGTCTTCACAAGGTTTTCACACACTGTTGCTGGTATTTTGGCCCATTCCTCCATGCAGATCTCCTCTAGAGCAGTGATGTTTTGGGGCTGTCGCTAGGCAACACGGACTTTCAACTCCCTCCAAAGATTTTCTATGGGGTTGAGATCTGGAGACTGGCTAGGCCACTCCAGGACCTTGAAATGCTTCTTACGAAGCCACTCCTTCGTTGCCCGGGCGGTGTGTTTGGGATCATTGTCATGCTGAAAGACCCAGCCACGTTTCATCTTCAATGCCCTTGCTGATGGAAGGAGGTTTTCACTCAAAATCTCACGATACATGGCCCCATTCATTCTTTCCTTTACACGGATCAGTCGTCCTGGTCCCTTTGCAGAAAAACAGCCCCAAAGCATGATGTTTCCACCCCCATGCTTCACAGTAGGTATGGTGTTCTTTGGATGCAACTCAGCATTCTTTGTCCTCCAAACACGACGAGTTGAGTTTTTACCAAAAAGTTCTATTTTGGTTTCATCTGACCATATGACATTCTCCCAATCCTCTTCTGGATCATCCAAATGCACTCTAGCAAACTTCAGACGGGCCTGGACATGTACTGGCTTAAGCAGGGGGACACGTCTGGCACTGCAGGATTTGAGTCCCTGGCGGCGTAGTGTGTTACTGATGGTAGGCTTTGTTACTTTGGTCCCAGCTCTCTGCAGGTCATTCACTAGGTCCCCCCGTGTGGTTCTGGGATTTTTGCTCACCATTCTTGTGATCATTTTGACCCCACGGGGTGAGATCTTGCGTGGAGCCCCAGATCGAGGGAGATTATCAGTGGTCTTGTATGTCTTCCATTTCCTAATAATTGCTCCCACAGTTGATTTCTTCAAACCAAGCTGCTTACCTATTGCAGATTCAGTCTTCCCAGCCTGGTGCAGGTCTACAATTTTGTTTATGGTGTCCTTTGACAGCTCTTTGGTCTTGGCCATAGTGGAGTTTGGAGTGTGACTGTTTGAGGTTGTGGACAGGTGTCTTTTATACTGATAACAAGTTCGAACAGGTGCCATTAATACAGGTAACGAGTGGAGGACAGAGGAGCCTCTTAAAGAAGAAGTTACAGGTCTGTGAGAGCCAGAAATCTTCCTTGTTTGTAGGTGACCAAATACTTATTTTCCACCATAATTTGCAAATAAATTCATTAAAAATCCTACAATGTGATTTTCTGGAAAAAAAATTCTCAATTTGTCTGTCATAGTTGACGTGTACCTATGATGAAAATTACAGGCCTCTCTCATCTTTTTAAGTGGGAGAACTTGCACAATTGGTGGCTGACTAAATACTTTTTTCCCCCACTGTATATGTTGACTTTTCTTCTCCCCTCTCTTCTGTAGCTTGACATTCTGGAGTACATCCATGAGCATGAGTATGTTCACGCTGACATCAAAGCCTCCAACCTCCTCCTCAGCCACAACAACCCCAATCAGGTCAGTGGCTGTCCCACCTGTCTGCCATTCACTCTGCATTGACTGGGCACATAGGCCTATAAGTGCAAATTTTTGGTCTAGCCCAGTGCTAACACAGCTGATTAAGCTAATTATTAAGCCAGGGCTTGATGTTAAGTTTAGTTAAATCAGGTGTGTTAGTTCCCCGGAAATGGATTGAGAAACACTTATGTAGTGGAGCTTTTAGTCCTGATATGGCTCACATACACGGTACACTATATTATAGGGCTATGTAGCCTAGCTAGCTATGTGCTTTGTGTGTAGTGGATTACAGTTTAAGAGGGGAAGCCTATTTCTCAGTCTGGGTACGATTTCAAATTATTGTCTCTACCTCTTCAAGTGAAGTAATTCCTTTGACCCGATATGTAGCTAAATTGAAAAAAAACATTGGATATATTTATTTATTTGATTATGCTCCTGCCACTGGTTCATTAGATTCAATTAAACATATGAGAGAGAGAGGAGGGTGATGGGGGGGGGTTCTTTATTCTTCCTCTAAACAGGGGAGAGATTAGATGACGGCTAAGATCTCTTTCAAGCAAACAAGGTGGGGGCAGGGGCAAATATTTAATTTAGAGATTAATAATGTATCCGTGGTGTGTTATTAAAGTGCTATTTTTAAACGACAATTTAGAAAGGGGCCCCTTGGGAGTCTCAGGGTTAGCTCTCTCTCAATCTGCCTTCTCCCCCCATCCCTGCAGTTATTGGAAACATTCGTTTGACTTTCTGGGAGCTGATGATTTGAGCAACGAGGCAGCCACCTACTGTACTGTAGCCATGACTTGTATTGTATGCTTTGTTGTAGGGATGTGACGATTCACCGATACGCATTGATCCCATCGGTCCGCGGACCCCAAACCTATCCAAATGTAGCATGCATCGGTCAGAAAATCCATTAAAACTTTACAAATAGCGGGGTTCACAATTCTTTTGTTGTTGCTCATATTGCGTTCTTTCTACCTTCCGAAAATACCGCTAATCTTTTGTGACAACTGCATGTAACTGTGTTGACTGTCAATGATCTACAAGTAATTTTGCATGCGTGCCGAACATCCCCAGGCAATATCAATAACCTAGTCAAACTGCGCACTGCCCAGTTTTGCACGCTGACCAACGCGAGGTAGGCGGCCTGTTCCTGATCTTGCACGTCTGCGTGGCACCTTCAGCATTCACGTGCTAAAATGACTTGCCTGATATTAGGCTTTATTAGTTGAGTGACAATCAATGTAATTTGCAAGGTTATTGTTATCTGTCTTTTGTAAAAACTTCAGAACTGTCGAAACCATTTGATTTTGAGATGGGGTGAAATCCAAAATTGTGCTATAAATTAATTGGCTATGTCATGGCTAATTTGTAAACAATAAATATTGATACATTACTGTCTTAAACACTTAATCTGCCAAAATGACAACTTCATTAGTGGGTGAGGGTTATTTCAGAACCAAAGTGGAGAGACAAAAAACTGGCTACATTGTCCCCCCCATCTAATCTGATAGTTGGGTGGTAGATGCCTAGTCTCCCTTATGGCTCATCTCAGTTGACTCAGAAGTTGTCTTAGACAGATCCAGCTCAGAGTGGCCCAGCTGATGAGCTCCATCAGCAGCAGATTTAAATTTAGAATGGGAAATGAATATGTTTATGCAACAAATGTTAGTGCATCATATCACATTAAACCGAATCGCATCAAATCATTTCAAACTACTGTATAACGTGTCGTTCCTGTATCGGAGCCAATGTATCTAGATACGTATGGAATCGTATTGAAAGGGAAAGATCCCTATTTTATTCTTATAGTCCAGGTAATACTGTATGTGAATTTCCCCCCCACTTTTTTTTAAATAAAAGCATGAAACTTGGTACACATGTACAGTTTATTAGTAATATACTAGTTATAGGCCACATGTTATGTCTACTCCTTAGGTTGGATATGTGTCAGTGTGTGTGTGTGCATGCATGAATTTGTCTGTTTTGTTTGCAAACCTATAGGTTTATTTAGTAGATTATGGGCTGGCCTATAGGTACTCTCCTGAAGGCATACTGAAGGAGTACAAGGAGGACCCTAAGAGGTGCCACGACGGGACCATCGAGTTCACCAGCATCGACGCACACAAAGGAGTCTGTAAGTACAGCACACCTCACCTCTGACTGAGCCAAGCCAGGAGAACGTTCATTTGGGAGCAAATGGGGGGTGGAAATGGTTTGAAACCGAAAATGTAATTATTGGAATTATTTGTCTGGTCAAGTGTCTAAAAAGAGTTCACTTGCTTGTATCAACACCACCTAGCTACCAGCAGTTAAGGTGTATATAACCTGCCGTTCAGACCTAGCTACCAGCAACCAGTCATTTTCGATGGGAGGAGGAAATGCAAAGACACTAAATGTTTGTCGAGCTAGCGAGCGGCGTTGAAATATTCCCACGTTTATGCACATTTCTGCTATGCAACCTTGCGACAGCCAATTGGGGTGGGCTGCTCTCACAATCATGCTTTGACATTGGCTAACAACAAAACTGCTGAAATGCACACCTACGCGGGCAGATTTCAACGTCTTGATCGCTGATTATGTCAGCAAGTGTAAGTCCAGAGTTTGGTGTCTATTGGTCAACTCAACTGTGGGGAAAATGTTGTTGTATGTCTACAGCACCCTGTAGAAGGAGTGATCTGGAGATCCTGGGGTACTGTATGGTCCAGTGGCTCTGTACTAAATTGCCCTGGGAAGACAAGCTGCAGGACCCTCTCTACGTCAGAGACTCAAAACTACAGTAAGTCGCTCTGGATAAGAGCGTCTGCTAAATGACGTAAATGTCACCCACGTACACTACCGGTCAAAAGTTTTATAACACCTACTCATTCAAGGGTTTTTCATTATTCTACATTGTAGAATAATAGTGAAGACATCAAAACTATTAAATAACACATATGGAATCATGTAGTAACCAAAAAAGTGTTAAACAAATCAAAATATATTTGAGATTCCTCAAATAGCCACCCTTTGCCTTGATGACAGCTCTGCACACTCTTGGCATTCTCTCAACCAGCTTCACCTGGAATGCTTTTCCAACAGTCTCTTGAAGGAGTTCCCACATATGCTGAGCACTTGTTGGCTGCTTTTCCTTCACTCTGCGGTCCGACTCATCCCAAACCATCTCAATTTGGTTGAGGTCGGGGGATTGTGGAGGCCAGGTCATCTGATGCAGCAATCCACCACTCTCCTTCTTGGTAAAATAGCCCTTACACAACCTGGAGGTGTGTTGGGTCATTGTCCTGTTGAAAAACAAATGATAGTCCCACTAATCCCAAACCAGATGCGATGGCGTATCGCTGCAGAATGCTGTGGTAGCCATGCTGGTTAAGTGTGCCTTGAATTCTAAATAAATCACAGACAGTGTCACCAGCAAAGCACCACAACACCACCTCCTCCATTGTTTACGGTGGAAATACACATGCAGAGATCATCCGTTCACCCACACTGTGTCTCACAAAGAGACGTGTTATTATTATTGAGATGTGTCTGTTACTTGAACTCTGTGAAGCATTTTTTTGGGCTGCAATTTCTGAGGCTGGTAACGCTAATGAACTTATCCTCTGCAGCAGAGGTAACTCTGGGTCTTTCATTCCTGTGGTGGTCATCATTAGAGCCAGTTTCATCATAGCACTTCATGGTTTTTGCGACTGCACTTGAAGAAACTTTCAAAGTTCTTGAAATGTTCTGTATTGACTGACCTTCATGTCTTAAAGTAATGATGGACTGTCGTTTCTCTTTGCTTATTTGAGCTGTTCTTGCCATAATATGGACTTGGTCTTTTACCAATTAGGGCTATCTTCTGTATACCAACCCTATCTTGTCACAACACAACTGATTGGCTCAAACGCATTAAGAAGGAAAGCAATTCCACAAATTAACTTTTAAGAAAGCACACCTGTTAATTGAAATGCATTCCAGGTGACTACCTCATGAAGCTGGTTGAGAGAATGCCAGGAGTGTGCAAAGATGTCATCAAGGCAAAGGGTGGCTGCTTTGAAGAATCTCAAATATGAAATATATTTTGATTTATTTAACACTTTTTTGGTTACTTACATGATTCCATATGTGTTATTTCGTAGTTTTGATGTCTTCACTATTATTCTACAATGTAAAAAATTAAGAAAAACCCTTGAATGAGTAGGTGTTCTAAAACTTTTGACCGGTTGTGTACCTGCATGTGCAAAACACACGAACAGTTCTAACTCTTTTTTCCATTACAGATGCAGAGATAACGTCTCAGAGTTCATGTCTAAGTGTTTCTCCTCACAAGACAAGCCAGGTGGGGTCTTTTCACTTCTTTTTATGTTGGACTCGTCCCTTGTATCAGTTTCCTTTTTGTGTGGATGTTGAAGTCCATATTGCAGTGGAGACTTGCCAGTTACGTCATTATTGCTAGCTGAACTGGCTGACTCTCTGTGGTCCTTGAGAACACCTGTGTTGTGAGTTCAGCCCTCTACATTACATCCCGTGCCTCTGCTCCATTCACAGCCCCAACCAGCCCTAATTGAACTGAAGCACTTCTTCATCACACGCGCACACACACACAGCGGAGAGGAGAGTGGCTGTTCACTCTATAATAATGGGACCGGCTGATTCCCTCATAATGAGTGCTAATTCATTAGCACCACCGCTAATTCTCCGACCGCAACAAAACTTTCCACTTTAACTTTGTTGTGAAGCCGTGAACTTACATATGTGATGAGTGCATTAGTGTGAAGCATAGGTGAGAGTCAGTATGGGGGACGGCTAGAGTGTTTGCTAGCCGTTTGGAGTGAAAACACTTCAAATATGTTGTAGAAACTTTTTGAGGGTTTGTTAAATATCTATGTTTTTATTTTTGAACGATTTGTGGGCCGTTCGTATGGTATAGAGGCCTGTAGATTTAATTTGGCTCTACATATCGTTCAACTTAGAATATGGACCATTGGGCCTAGTCGGCAAGACCACTTCGATCTGAAGTAGGAACATGTCCAATGCAGCCGTTTTTATCTCAATATCAAATAATTTCTGGGTAACAATTAAGTGCTTTACTATGATTGTTTTCAATTGTGGTCAAAAAGAAGAAGAAAATAGCTTCTTAGCTAAGAGCAATTTCTCAAGCAAGACTTTTGCTAGGACTGTCTGGGAGTGGTCTGAGTGGGGAGGGGAAAACTGAAAAGTAGCTGTTATTGGCAGAGAGGTTTGGAACTCTTTCTTATTGGTCTATTAACTAATTTACTACCTGGTGATGTCACCAGGCAGGCCAAAACCCCATCCCACCAAAACAGGCTGACATTTCAGGCGGTCTTACACTAAAATAGCATTATCATCATTTTCACAATTTCACAGTATTATTCCAACTTCATAGTGTGGAAACAAAGGGAAATCATGTTTTTGACTGCACTGGGCCTTTAACAAACTTTGACTTGGGGAGTTTAACTATTCCTTTAATCCAGAGCCTGAAGACAGAGCCTTGCCTCCCCCCTCCTCTCTGCCTCCTCTTGTCGGCCTCCTCTCCTCTGATCCCTATGTGGCAGCGCCCGCTCTGTGCGCTTTGTGGCAGCCGTGTGACAGAAGGAGAGATTTCTCCGCGGGCTGTTGTCTTGTGCGTACAGCAACACACAACGCATCACAACAGCACAGAGAGAGAGGTGACTGTAGTGGAGCCGTCATGGTTCTGTTGTGTCCGCCATCATCACTAATTCTGTTTGGTGTGACTTATTTTAGCTAGCGCCCAGACGGTAAACAACAGTTTGGGAGCGACGGAGCAGAAGGAAGAGGGGCTGACGCACCGTGCCACTTCCTCTCCTCCTCACTCTCTCTCTTGACTTAGCCCCAAGGTCAAAGTGCCAGTGCCGGCTGTATTAGCAGAGAAGAAAGGAATGAGAGTAGAGAAGGAGTGTAACAGGAAGGAAGTGTGGTAACTAACACCTAGATAACAACCGTTCAGAGCGTCAGTTTTTTAGTTTATCGTCAGTGAGGGTTGTGAATTGTTGATTTGACTTAGTTTGTCTATTTTTGGTTCAATATGGTACTTTGTTTCTTCTCTGTATTGGATGACTGTGTTTTTATCACAATGTTGTTGGAGCAGCTTGGGAAAAGGTAGAAATGCATATGGATGCTCATTGCCTCATACTATTTTCTACTGTCTACTACATTGAACTGTAGAAATGTAACTACTCTGCAGCTAGCTGCCTTGAATTGTAGATACGACTCACTTAAAATGTATTCTTGAATCTCAATGTGACCCTCCCAGTAGATATTACTGTAAATAGAACATCTATATCAAACTTTTTTTATTTCTATACTTGAGATAGTGTTGCTTTGACCAGCATCCCTTGAGGAAGGCAGCAGCCGAAACGCCCGGGCTGGCTTAACTATTGAGTTCAATAAATGTTATTAATATCAAACTTGTATTTTCATGGTGTGCACCCTGTCTCTACTATTGATCTTCATTCATACTTTTTTGGTTAAGCACCGCAGCTCATATACAACTTTATTTTCATTCTTTGCTTGGTGCGGGGACTCCTGACCTAAAATATAAGGCTCAAATCTAAATTCCCCATATCTATTATTTTCTCTCCTTTTTTAGATGAACTTCAGAAGTTTATGGAGGAAGTGAAGACTCTAAGCTACACAGACAAGCCGGCCTATCAGAAGCTCCGGTCCATTCTGGAGGCGGGGCTTAAGTCAATAGGCGCCAAAGATGACGACAAGCTGGAGTTCTCATCGGTCAACGGCAATGGAGCCAGGCCATCGTCCTCTGCCAAGGTCGGTACACACACAGCCCAGCACATTACGAGACACACATGTTGCTGTGCGGTCATGGTAGCCTCAGCGTTTAAAACCTGGCACGCTCCAGACCTGTTTGAAGCCCGGCCTTTCAAACAGAGCCCATTTTAACCACCCCTAATGTGTTTACCTGTTGAAAGCCATTTGAAATGTAAGAATGCCCGAGCACGATCCCAGACTAATTGTGCAGGTTAGTGTGAATGGCTGCCAAGTGCATTGATTTTCAAATACAATTAAGGTGTGATGCTTTTAACAGATGTGCCTTGACCGCTGCTTATTGACGTTTTTACCCACAAAACACACACAGCCTTCACGTTTACTGATCAAAGCCATTTCTACATTACACTGGCTTACACACAGGGTTTCCTCCAACCATCTCAAAAGCCTTTTTCCTCTCTCAATTCTCACAATTTCCTCCTCTTTCATGGCCTCTCTCCATCTTACCTTTCTCCTCCTCTCTTCCTTCCTCTCCTCTCTACCTCTCTCCTCCCTCCTCTCCTTCATCCTTCTTCTCTGACATGTCTGAGTACCTGTGTTTATCCCTCGCTAATGTATCACAAATTTGCTGACACGGTAACCTTGGATTCGGCGCGGCCCCGCAATCAGCGCACCGCTCTCATGGCAGGGGGTGGTCTCATCCCTCTCTTCCCCTCTCCCTTCAGCCCCTCTTCCTCCACCCGCCTCGCACTACCCAAGATGCCGTTTGCATATGGAAGGTGCCACCGGGGAGCTGGCCCATGCCAGTTGAGGGGTACCTGCCCACTGCCGTTATTGTATGTAATTATCCAGCCAATCTGTTCAGCTCAGCAGGGTCTGCTGGTAATCATGAGGTAGCAATTGGCAAAATGGAAGAATGGGGGGGGGGGGGGGGGGTTGTTGAGTGATAGTTCAAGTCCGAGAGAGGGGCGAGCGTTCATTACACAGTCTGAGAGATGGAGGAAGGGAGTAGGGAAGGACGGAGCGATAGGGGATTTGATTGCTGTTATTAAGTGCATCTTTCTCGTCGCCTCGTTCTGATCTGGTATGAAGTTATTATCTCGTTTTAGTCTTTAATCTGTATAAGGGGAAATAAATAAAGTCATAGTTTATGAAAATGGTACAAAAGGGATCACCTTACTAAGTACCGATACAACTCTGCTTTGTCAGTTACTAAACCATCAAATCTCAACTTTGACACCGAAGACAGTTCCAGATGTCTTAAACGATGACCCCAGAAACAGAATTAGCCCTGACCATTGTTGTTATGTAGATAGTCAAGGTCATGGAACCATAATTTAATTTGTACTTTGAATGGATTATTCCTGTATAAGGTTTTCTTACTCTGCGAGATGAGTGATAATTGCATTTGCTCAGATGTCACACAGGCGTTCACAAGGCTCCGGGCAGATGTAAACATTCGGTCGTCGTGTACCCAAGCAGAGTTTCTCATTGCATATTTGATTTCGGCCCCCTCCAAGGTTGCTGCAAGCGGCCCGGGAGATTTGACCACTGTTTCTCTGTCTGTCTGTCTGTCTCTCTGTCTGTCTCTCTGTCTCTGTCTCTCAGCACTTGTTCTCATCCCTCCTTTCTTTCCCTCTCCTCACAGAAGACTACCAAAAGAAAGAAAGCGGTAGATTATAAAGATGAGTCTAATGACGAGACCGACGGCACTCCCGCCAAGAAAATAAAAGCTCCAAAGAAGAAAGGTAAGAATTTCCTCTCCTTTTTCCTCTCCTCAGGTTAAATCTCACTGTTTCCAAATTGTAATCTTCTCCCTACAGAGGTGAATGGAGTGAAAAGGGTAGTCAGCCCCAAGAAGAAAGTGACCCTTAAAAAGAGTGCTGTTAGCCCCAAGAAGACACTGGTGGAGATGGGTACTCAGACCACTCCTGGCCTGAAGAGAGGCAGAGGCAGACCCAAGAAAAAGGCAGACCCAGTACAATCAGAATGAGTTGTACTTCTCATTCTGTGTTCCAGCCACCCTTGCTCACCTTCCTCACACTGTCCGCTTTTCAAGTGGAACTGATAGCGTTTTAACTACTTTGCAGATATGAAACAATCATAATATCAGTCAAAAATATAAAATTCCCAGTTTATGCTACAAAACCAACTTTATAAGAGGTTTTAGAAATAGGTTATATTTACTCAATGTTCCATGACGTACACTAAGGCATTGTTGGCAGAATAGATGGATGCAGTTCAATGCATGATTAATATAATTCACCAATACATTTCTTGGTAGTCCAAAAAATATTGCTATCAGGTTGTAAATCACAGCTGGCCTGGTACATTGTCCAAAAAAGTAATAGTTAGTCAAGAACACTCTAGATAACATGTAACCAGCTCTGCTACGGCGAGTAAAATGGTCAGAGTGAGGTGTTGTCTCATTTGTGTCTGGAAGTAGCTAGCTAGCAAGCTAGCCATCTTTAGACAGTTAGCTTGGGTGCTTGGTTGGGACAGGTATGCATTGGCAGGCAAGCTGCAGAAGGACAAGTAGGCTACAATTCCCCATTGTTTATCAATGCAATTTTGACAGCCAACTAGCTGAAAAAGTTTGAGAGCGTTTATCTAATGTTCCTACGTTAGATTTTAGTTCATCTTGCTCTGGCTAGCATTAGTTGTTGATCTTGTTGTTGTTGATTTGCATAACTGAGGGAGAGAGAGCCCACCTTTTCATGGTTGTTTGATCAATAGGACTGTAAAGTTCCCAAATGTAAGAGGACTCCCGTGGTGTTTACATATTTGCAGAAATGAATTCAGGTGTATTTTGTGGCTTTTGGTGAATGCGTTCCAATGATCTAAAGTTGTGCTGTTGCAACTGCCTGTAAACCCACAGTCCAGTTCAAAGTGAATGATGGCAGGCCCATGTGGCAAATGGCTTGTTTGTATAAAGGCCTACTGTAGCTTTGATTGGCTATAGCACACCAGTCTGTGTAGACTCCGGTCTTGGACGAGACAGATGTTTTTATTCGGTTTTATTTACAGCAGTGTCTATTAACTGTCCAAACGTACGGACGATTTCCCACTCTATATTGCTATAGAATTTTCACAAATGCCTTAGTATATTACATTTACATTTAAGTCAATTAGAAGACGCTCTTATCCAGAGCGACTTACAGTTAGAGTGCATACATTTTTCATACTGGCCCCCGTGGGAAACGAACCCACAACCCTGGCGTTGCAAGCGCCATGCTCTACCAACTGAGCTACAGGGGACTTAATGTAATTCCCAAACATTCTAAGAATTAATGAAACCGTGAAAATGATGTTATCTAAGTGCTTGCTTGTCAGAAAATGTTTCAAAAAGTGTCATATTTTTCCTGGGGGTGTATATGAACAGATTTTAATACGAATTTATGTTGCTAAAATGCTGTCAGTTCCACTTTAAGAGATACTCCTTTTTAAAAGTTTGTACAGTATCGTTTGTATCTCTTCTGCACTGTGCATATTTTTGATATTTAGTTTTGTTAACACGCAAGGCCTTCTGTAAGTCCAATAATGAAATAAAAAGTAATATTGATGTGAGTTTCACTGGTATGCTTTCTGTACACTAAAACAAGTTGAAAACGTGTATCATGTAGGGTGTCCACCCACTCTTTGGTGATAAAATTTCACTTCCTTATGTTATAAGATACATTTTACCAAGACAAATGATTATTCATGTTCTGAATTGTTCAGTGGGGTCTTTCTCTAGCATATTATTATTATTATATTAACATTATATCAGAAAAGTTGGATTTCGTAACCTAATACATCCGATAATAAGCACTGAGATGTGGTGCAGGTTTCTCGTAACAACTTTTGAGGATTTTACATTTTGTGGTCGTCTTCAAAGTTGTTTCCGCGGTTCTCAAAAAGCAAAATTGGCATGACGAGCTGAATTAAATTAAAAAAGATGCGTTTTTTATGTGTTTTTGATAGGACGCCCTATATCATGTTTACTTGTGTCATGTATGATATTTTGAATCAAATAGGTGAAAAATATATGGAAATCTAAAAATGCCTCCATGCCACTGTCATCCCACACCTACAGTCGTGGTCAAAAGTTTTGAGAATGACACAAATACTAATTTTCATAAAGTCTGCTACCTCAGTTTTGATGATGGCAATTTGCATATACTCCAGAATGTCATGAAGAGTGATCAGATGAATTGCAAAGTCCCTCTTTGCCATGAAAATGAACTTAATCCCAAAAATACATTTCCACTGCATTTCAGCCCTGCCACAAAAGGACCAGCTGCCATCATGTCAGTGATTCTCTCGTTAACACAGGTGAGAGTGTTGACGAGGACAAGGCTGGAGATCACTCTGTCATGCTGATTGAGTTAAAATAACAGACTGGAAGCTTTAAAAGGAGGGTGGTGCTTGAAATCATTGTTCTTCCTCTGTTAACCATGGTTACCTGCAAGGAAACACGTGCCATCATCATTGCTTTGCACAAAAAGGGCTTCACAGGCAAGGATATTGCTGCTAGTAAGATTGCACCTAAATCAACCATTTATCGGATCATCAAGAACTTCAAGGAGAGAGGTTCAATTGTTGTGAAGAAGGCGTCAGGGCGCCCAATAAAGTCCAGCAAGCGCCAGGACTGTCTCCTGAAGTTGATTCAGCTGCGGGATCGGGGCACCACCAGTGCAGAGCTTGGTCAGGAATGGCAGCAGGCAGGTGTGAGTGCATCTGCATGCACAGTGAGGCGAAGACTTTTGGAGGATGGCCTGGTGTCAAGAAGGGCAGCAAAGAAGCCACTTCTCTCCAGGAAAAACATCAGGGACAGACTGATATTCTGCAAAAGGTACAGGGATTGGACTGCTGAGGACTGGGGTAAAGTCATTTTCTCTGATGAATCCCCTTTCCGATTGTTTGCGGCATCCGGAAAACACCTTGTCTGGAGAAGACAAGGTGAGCGCTACCATCAGTCCTGTGTCATGCCAACAGTAAAGCATCCTGAGACCATTCATGTGTGGGGTTGC
Source organism: Coregonus lavaretus (assembly GCF_964263955.1). Taxonomy (NCBI): domain Eukaryota; kingdom Metazoa; phylum Chordata; class Actinopteri; order Salmoniformes; family Salmonidae; genus Coregonus; species Coregonus lavaretus. The sequence continues at coordinate 36,540,965 of NC_140005.1, read as the reverse complement.
TTTTTAGCCAAGGGAGTGGGTTCACTCACAATTCTGCCTAAGAACACAGCCATGAATAAAGAATGGTACCAACACATCCTCAGAGAGCAACTTCTCCCAACCATCCAAGAACAGTTTGGTGACGACCAATGCCTTTTCCAGCATGATGGAGCACCTTGCCATAAGGCAAAAGTGATAACTAAGTGGCTCGGGGAACAAAACATAGACATTTTGGGTCCATGGCCAGGACACTCCCCAGACCTTAATCCCATTGAGAACTTGTGGTCGATCCTCAAGAGGCGGGTGGACAAACAAAAACCTACAAATTCTGACAAACTCCAAGCATTGATTATGCAAGAATGGACTGCCATCAGTCAGGATGTGGCCCAGAAGTTAATTGACAGCATGCCAGGGCGGATTGCAGAGGTCTTGAAAAAGAAGGGTCAACACTGCAAATATTGACTCTTTGCATATACTTCATGTAATTGTCAATAAAAGCCTTTGACACTTATGGAATGCTTGTAATTATACTTCAGTATACCATAGTAACATCTGACAAAAATATCTCATAACACTCATAACACTAACTTTGTGAAGACCAATACTTGTGTCATTCTCAAAACTTTTGACCACGACTGTACAGTACACTTGGTTTCCTAAACTGTTTGTCCTGTATAGTTTCCATTTACAACATAATATTAAGTGGAAACTGGTCATCTTCCTTCTCCCCGTGCCCCGTAATAGATAAGTATCTCCCTCTATATTGTAATCTGCTGAGGCTGATGGGAATGTGAAGCGTCAGGCTCCAGTTTGGTGTTCTAGTGTGTGTCTGACATCATCGTGTACCAGGGCTGACGGCTCATGCCCCATCCCTTCCCGCTCTTCTCCCCCCTTCCCTCTCCTCCCGCTCCCCTCCCCCCTTCTAGCTTCTCCCCTCGCCTATCCTCCACCGGTGGGTTGGACCCCGGCCAGGCAGCCACAGCTTCAGAGTGCAGTAATTAGGCATGATGTGCAGGACTTCAAATTAAGTGACAGGATTTACCGAAACTGTCGCAAATTAGACCGATTGTGTCTAACTTCTGTAACTGTGAAAACGCCTGACTGGGGCCGAGCATAGTATTCAGGGTCAAGGGACTAATGTGGATTAATGTGAGGAGATTAGAGATTATTTAACGGTCATTCTATTCACATTTGGTGAAAAGAGATGGTCAGACATAGATTAGTGTCTCTAGCCCGTATTACTGATAAAGTTCACTATTTTACCATCGTCTTCTGTGTTCAAAAGGACCACTTATCTGCCCAATGTGGAATAGTGTCTGTATTACTGATTAAAATAATAACCCCGTTCATTTTTTGTTTTATATGGTCACATTGATATGATTCATATTGATTCAAGCTTTCAAAAGACATCCACCTTTTCCTCACCTGATAGAAACCTGATTGTTTCCAAAAACATCAATCCTTTTGTCACCTGAGCTGTATTTTGCCATGTACACTGTCCACCTTATCACCACTGTCTCCATTCTCCACTCCCTCAGCCCAGACAGACCTCTCAGCACCAGGTGTTTCTGTTGAAGGGAAACTATAGACCTATTTATCCCCCATTAACTGGTTAGATCCTTGCCTTCCTCCCTCCGTCCCTCACACACACACACTGCCCTGGCTATAAGTGACACACCACACACAGAGGAAGATGTCTCTGTAAATGTTTGTGTTTTGTGAGCCTGCAGGGTCTCATGGCTGCATGGTGGTGGCATCGATCCCCTAAACCCAGCCCGGACACATGGAGGGAGGTAGTAAGTGCACCCCTGCCTGCTCCCTTTTCTTTTTCTTCCCAGAACCTGGGTTGCACCCCAATAATCTCTCCTTCCTCCTGAAGAGTGCACTCGTTCACTACTCCCCACAAATAGAAAAGCATTGTATTGGTGTAGGCTAGAGGGAGTTTTCATATACCAGTCATTTCCTTTCAAATCCATGGAGGGAAGTGAACAAATGCACACTTCGGGAGAAAGGAAGGATAGATGATTGGGACACAACCGTGACCTTGGGGGCGCACAGCCATCACTCCTCAGTAGGGGGCAGTAGCACATAATGATAGCACAGACAGGGGGGCTGGAGGCTGGAGAACAAGGGGGAGGGGTGAAGATGACACTTAAACATAACAATACCACCTGTTCCCTCACTAACGCTCACGGCCAGGCACAGTCATAGTGTGTGTCCCAAATGGCACATAATGATAGCACTATGGGCCCTGGTCAAAGGTAGTGCACTATGTAGGGAATAGGGTGCCATTTGTAACAGTTACAGTAGTGGTAGGGGGTGACAGTGTTTTGCGGTGCCCGACTGCGGACGTTGATTGACCTGTGTTTTTATCCAGTGCCTGACTGCAGGTGGGTGTCTACATGCTTTCCGTGGCCGGGATGAGGATGAGGGGGACACACACCCACTGTCCGAAACACATACACCATCTGCAGCACACACACACACACACACTGGATGGATACATGCTGAAGCGTGACTACCTCCCAGCAGTTGTATAACCACCTCTTGTCCCTCCTGAAGCACCAGGCCATGATATGGATGTCAGACAGATATAGACAGACAGACACAGCCTCATAAAACTCAATAACACTTTAACTCACTAGTGTCACTATTTTAAGTGTTGTAACTTTGAGGCAATGTGAGGTCGCATTTTATGAGGCGCACTCAGAGTTCACAGTTAAGAAAATTAAAACTCTACGAGGAGAAGATCAGGGCGAGTGTTATTTTTCATGCGAGTCTGAAGAGTTTTTAGTATTTCTATGTTTGTGTTAACCATTGACTGCACTTTAACTCTACCCACATGTACATATTACCTCAATTACCTCGACTAGCCGGTGCCCCCACACATTGACTCTGCACCGGTACCCCCCTGTATATAGCCTCCCTACTGTTATTTTATTTTACTGCTGCTCTTTAGTTGTTTACTTTTATATTTTTTACTTAACACTTAAAAAATGCATTGGTGGTTAAGGGCTTGTAAATAAGCATTTCACTGTAATGTCTACACCTGTTGTATTCGGCGCATGTGGCAAATACGATTTGATTTGATTATAGGTGTTCACTGACGGCAGGTAACATCTACCAGAGTAAATTAAACAAAGGGTGTGTTAGCTTCACACAGCAAAATCAATGGTGTACATTTAACTCGGAAAGTGTTAAATGTACACTATTTCCAGTGAACATCTGAGTCCTACTGAACTGGTGTTAAAATAACACTTTTGAAAGTGTTAAAGATTGAACTCTGTTGTAGGTGTTCCCCATTCAACTCTTAAAGTGTTCAAATGAGCTTGATTGTGGTGTTTGCATAGTTCTGCTGTAACGTAATATGCAACAGCTACAGTGTAAAACATAACACTTGATTTAGAGTAAACTGGACTCACTTTGCGTTGTGCTGACGTTATACACTTTTTCAGTGTAAGAAATTAACACGTTGTGTTACAGTAAATCATTTGTGGGTGTTTTAACACTATTGTGGAAAGCCCAATTTGCATTGAATACAAATTTAACTATGACAATACAATGCCATAAGGACTTACTTTGATGGCCTAGCTATACCCTAACACAGTGGTGTTAGGAAACTCCTGGTTTATAGGCCACATCAGGCCTGCAAGTCACATTATGCTGGTTTACAAAGTGATGTGTAATTCTGATTGGAATCCAGCCAGAGTTAGGATATCCAACAATTGGAATTTGTATTCACCTGCAACCTGCATTCAGAATGACTGTCAGGGTTAGGAAAGTTGATAAGAAGACTACCTAAACCATTTAAACTGGAACAACCATTTCAGTAACAGGTGCAATAAATCTAACTGATTGGATTAGTTTAGAATTTGTATTTATTATCGTCGTGTAGCATGATTAATCAATCAATGTACATGCAAAAACAGATATTAAAAACAATCCTAAAAAAATCTACCTGCAGTAGAGCATGCTGGGAAATATGATAATGATGGGCATGGTTTTGATAGGACTGTTTTGCTTTCCCAAGTGTAAAACAACAACTCTGGTTAGTAACACCAACACTGGAGGTTCGTTTTATACCACTCAGTGTTAATTTCACTCTCACAGATTGAATTTAACTCCTAAATCAACACTAGAAATGCTACACTGAAATATCAACACTGGCCAATTTGCTCTGCACCTTAAAGATATTTCCTTTCTTTTGTTCTCTCTCTCTCTGTTTTTCTCTGTATAAAATACAACTACAGTAGATATGTATACACAGAAAATTTTCCAGTGTTAAAAAAATTAACAAATGAACACAGTGTTAAATCAACATTGAAAGTGTTGATTCTGTGGACCCATATAGACACTGGAACAGTGTTAAATTATTTTTTTATGAAAAAAAAGACATGTATGCACTAACTGTAAATCGCTCTGGATAAGAGTGTCTGCTAAATGACTTAAAAAAACAAAACAAAAACACACTGCTTAAAGCCTTATTTAAATATTGCCCAGAGTGCCTTGCCTTTCGAGTAAATTGGAGAGTTACCACACATGATTGTATTTGTTAGTGACAGAAACATGGTGGTTGCATTCATCGATTTTCGGTCCGATGGACTTCACCAATGTTATCATAAAAAAAACATATATGTATTTAACACAATACCATACGTATGTCATAAGGCCTTATTTTGAGGGCCAAGTTTTCCCCTAATAAAGTGGACACATCACTTTGGGCCAAAGCAACAACCATCATTATTATTTTCCCCAGCATGCTCTATTGCAGGTTGATTTTTAGAATTGTTTGTTTCAATATCTATGTTTGTGCATGTATACAGAACAAAAATATTAAAGCAACATGCAACAGTTTCAAACAATTTACAGGTTACAGTTCATCTAAGGAAATCAGTCAACTGAAATAAATGTGTTAAGCCCTAATCTATGGATTTCACATGACTGGGCAGGGGTGCAGCCATGGGTGGGCCTGGGAGGGCATGGGTCCACCCACTGGGGAGCCAGGCCCAGCCGATCAGAATGAGTTTTTCCCCACAAAAGGGCTTCATTACAGACAGAAATACTCCTCAGCTCCCCCCGACGATCCCGCAGGTGAAGAGGCCGGATGTGGAGGTCCTGGACTGGCGTGTTGCACGTGGTCTGCGGTTGTGAGGCCAGTTGGACATACTGCCAAATTCTCTAAAACAACGTTGTAGGCGGTTTATGGTAGAGAAATTTACATTAAATTATCTGGCAACAGTTCTGATGGACATTCCTGCAGTCAACATGCCAATTGCATGCTCCCTCAACTTGAGACATCTCTGGCATTGTGTTGTGTGACAAAACTGCACATTTCTAGTGGCCTTTTATAGTCCCCAGCACAAGGTGCACCTGTGTAATGATCATGCTGTTTAATCAGCTTCTTGAAATGCCACCACTGTCAGGTGGATGGATTATCTTGGCAAAGGAGAAATGCTCACTAACAGGGATGTAAACAAATTTGTGCACAAAATTTGAGCGAAATACGCTTTTTCTGCATATGGAAAATGTCTGGGATCTTTTATTTCAGCTCATGAAACATGGGACCAACACTTTACATGTTGCGTTTATAATTTTTGTTCAGTGTACATTGATAGATTGATGAATTAATCTTATGGTACTCAAATATAAATTATAAACATTTTGTAAACTCATCCAATATGTTACTAGGTCTTATTGCACCCGTTACTAAAATGGTTGTTCCAGTTTAGATGCTTTAGGCAGTCTCATTGCTTAGTCTTCCCAACCCTGGCAGTCATTCTGAATACAGGTTGCAATTGACCAAAATCAAAAAATTGGATATCCCCACACTGGCTGGATTCCATAGGAATTACACATCATCTTGCAAACCAGCATAATGTGACTTGCAGGCCAGATTTGGCCTGTAAACCATGATTTTCATGCCATTGTATTTATTTTTAATTTATTCCTGAAGGGGTTCAAACACTTGGCACTAGTGGTACCCTGTAAGGTCGTCCTTTGTACTTTTATTTAGAAGTGTGTAACTGTACCCCAGTTCATACCGCAGAATTGCAAAATTCCAGATTTTCTACCTGCAAATCACATTATGCTGTCTTGCAAAGTGATGTGTAATTCCTCTTGGGATTCAACTAGAATTAGGATATCCAATAGTTAAGATTTTTATTCAGCATTCAGAATGCGTGCCAGGATTTGGAACATTGTGAGGAGACTACCTAAGGGATTTAAACTGGAACAAACATTTCAGTAATGGGTGCAAAATATCAAACTAACAATCAGGATAAGTTTAGAAAAAGGAATGTTATTTATCTTTGTGTAGCATAAGTTTAATGAATGAATCAATGTACATGCACAAACATTGATTTTGAAACAAACTATTCTAAAATTCAACCTGCGATAGAGCATGCTGGGAAATATGAAAATGATGGGCATGGTTTTGGTTAAAAGTGATGTGTATGAGTTTCAGGCCCCTGTATTAGCGTAAAACTAGGCCCTCAAAATACTTTCAATACTTACAAAACAAATTAACACAGAGTGTTAAATCAACATTCAGTGTTTGTTCAGTGTTGATTTAACACAGTCAGTGTTGATTTGTTTTGTTTTTTTACACTGGAGAATTTGCTGTGTGCGTTTGGGTAAATGTTAAGTGTACAGTTGAAGCCAAATACATTTAAACTCAGTTTTCACAATTCCTGACATGTAATCCTAGTAAATTCCCTGTCTTAGCTCAGTTAGGATCACCACTTTATTTTAAGAATGTGAAATGTCAGAATAATAGTAGAGATAATGATTAATTTCAGCTTTTATTTCTTTCATCACATTCCCAGTGGGTCAGAAGTTTACATACACTCAATTAGTATTTGGTAGCATTGCCTTTAAATTGTTTAACTTGGGTCAAACGTTTCGGGTAACCTTCCACAAGCTTCCCACATTAAGTTGGGTGAATTTTGGCCCATTCCTCCTGACAGAGCTGGTGTAACTGAGTCAGGTTTGTAGGCCTCCTTGCTCGCACACGCTTTTTCAGTTCTGTCCACAAGTGTTCTATAGGCTTGAGGTCAGGGCTTTGTAATGGCCACTCCAATACCTTGACTTTGTTGTCCTTAAGCCATTTTACCACAACTTTAGAAGTATGCTTGGGGTCATTGTCCATTTGGAAGACCCATTTGCAACCAAGCTTTAACTTCCTGACTGATGTCTTGAGATGTTGCTTCAATATATCCACATAATTTACCTTCCTCATGATGCCATCTATTTTGTGAAGTATACCAGTCCCTCCTGCAGCAAAGCACCCCCACAGCATGATGCTGCCACTCCCGTGCTTCACGGTTGGGATGGTGTTCTTCGGCTTGTAAGTTCCCCCTTTTTCTTCCAAACATAACAATGGTCATAATGGCCAAACAGTTATATTTTAGCTTCATCAGACCAGAGGACATTTCTCCAAAAAGTACGATCTTTGTCCCCATGTGCATTTGCAAACCGTAGTCTGGCTTTTTTATTGCGGTTTTGGAGCAGTGGCTTCTTCCTTGCTGAGCGGCCATTCAGGTTTTATCGATATAGGATTTGTTTTACTGTGGATATAGATACTTTTGTACCTGTTTCCTCCAGCATCTTCACAATGTCCTTTGCTGTTGTTCTGGGATTGATTTGCACTTTTCGCACCAAATTATGTTCATCTCTAGGAGACAACGCATCTCCTTCCTGAGCGGTATGACGGCTGCGTGGTCCCATGGTGTTTATACTTGCGTACTATTGTTTGTACAGATGAACATGGTACCTTCAGGCGTTTGGAAATTGCTCCCAAGGATGAACCAGACTTGTGGAGGTCTACAATTTTTTTTCTGAAGTCTTGGCTGATTTCTTTTCATTTTCCCATGATGTCAAGCAAAGAGGCACTGAGTTTGAAGGTATGCCTTGAAATTGATCCACAGGTACACCTCCAATTACATTTTTACATTTAAGTAATTTAGCAGACGCTCTTATCCAGAGCGACTTACAGTTAGTGAGTGCATACATTATTTTTTTTCATACTGGCCCCCCGTGGGAAATGAACCCACAACCCTGGCGTTGCAAACGCCATGCTCTACCAACTGAGCTACATCCCTGCCGGCCATTCCCTCCCCTACCCTGGGCCAATTGTGCGCCGCTCCATGGATCTCCCGGTTGCAGAGCACTCAAATGATGTCAATTAGCCTATCAGAAGCTTCTAAAGCCATGACATCATTTTCTGGAATTTCCCAAGCTGTTTAAAGGCACAGTCAACTTAGTGTATGTAAACTTCTGACCCACTGGAATTGTGATACAGTGAATTATAAGTGAAATAATCTGTCTGTAAACAATTGTTGGAAAAATTACTTGTGTCATGCACAAAGTAGATGTCCTAACCGACTTGCCAAAACTATAGTTTGTTACCAAGAAATTTGTGGAGAGGTTGAAAAACTAGTTTTAATGACTCCAACCTAAGTGTATGTAAACTTCCGACTTCAACTGTATGCTGTAGAATATAACAACTTATATGATTATGTGTGTGTGTGTGTCCAGAGCTCTGGCTTTTACCACCTGTTCATACAGCAGCTCATACAGCCGAGGCCCTACAGTCACTTTCTGCATTCATCTCTCAAAGGAAATACCTAGATAAAAGCTTCACTGCCACAAATGTCCACACCTATCTATCTCCTCCAGCATTTCTGATGAAAAGAAACCACAGAAATTTCACTCTTATTGTGTTCTGATTTACCTTCGTCTGTCCTATTCTCCCACTCGTCCCTCCCTCCTACAAAAACAACCCGTCTCCCAAAAGACAAAAACACCAAAAACTATACCCTGATTTCAGGTGGGTGGGGTGAAAAGAGGCCCTTTCAATGCAGTTATGGTACATTTGCGACTGTAGTTGTGCGTAAATATTAGAAAACAGCGGGTTCTCGGTACATTGGGAGAATCCAGGCTTGCCAGTGGGGGCTAAGACATGCGTCCTTATCGGTATTGTATTCACACTACACCATCCTCCTGCTGTTTCTAATCTGCCGCTGCCGCTGTGAGCAAAACTGGACAGGCATTTATTGTCTCAGCGGGGGGACGCTTGACAAGAGAATGTTAAACACTCCACTACCTGCAATTTTCAAAGGCGATACCAGACATGATAAAATGTAGATACGCGTTTCATTTCTGTTTTGGGTGAAACAGCAGCGGAGAGAAAGAAACCGCAACCGGAAAGGTATGTTTTTTTTCTCTTAACTTGTTTATAATTGTATTTCTTTTGTTGTGTCCTTTAGAACTGTGTGTGTGTCTGTTTGTTGTGTATACGTGTGTGTGTGTTTTTTTTTGTGTTTGTTTGTTTGTCTGTGTGTGTGTGGGTGTTTTTATGTCTGTACGTGTTGTGTGTTTGTGTGTTTGGGGTTTCGAGAGGGCTGTAGAAGTTCAAGTTCAGGGGACAGAGCATAAAGGAAAGTGTTGTCTCCTCTCTGCAGCTTGTGATCCCCCAGGCAGAAGGAAGGAGGACTCCTCCATGAAGAAAGTGCCAAAGCGGAGTCCTCCGTCCGCGGGCCAAATTGAAAGGCTTTAATTTGATTTAGCCCTGGCAGCGATGTTGAGTGTGCTTAGTGGTCATCAAAAAGACATGTTCATATGCGTGCGGCAGGCTGCCTGACTCTGGAACTGTCCATGTTTAACGTCCCCTCCCTCCCTCCCTCCCTCCCTCCCTCCCTCCCTCCCTCCCTCGTTCTCTCTCCCTTCCTTCCTCCCCCCTCTTTCGCCACTTGCTCATCCTTTCTCCATGCTCAACCACCACACCCCTCCTCCTTACTCCCTCATTGCATACCACCACACCCACCTTCCTCCCCACCCATAACCTTCCTCAGTCTTGAAACGTCCTCTCTCGCCTCCCTCTCCACCCCTCTGCCACTTGGACAAGTGAGTGCCAGTCGCGGCCATGGTAGGGGAGTGTGTAAATGTTGGTGACACCGCGGCGTCAACCTTCAACCACGGCAGTATACACGTATCACACAGAGCGAGAGAGAGATATCTTATTAATTAAGTGTTGGCTGGAGCTTCTAATGAACTCTGAAGGGGTCGTAAAGAGGACTTTCAAACTTACGTTACGCCCCGTTACACCCCATTCTCCCCCACCTCCCCTCCGATCATTGTCATTCAGTGGTGATGGAGGCAGCGGCTCACGCCATGGCTGTGTCGAGGCGAGAAAAATAAAGGATGTACAAATATCCTGTGTCCCAAATGGACATGGGGCCCTGGTCAAAATAAGTGCACTAAATAGGGAATAGGGTGCCATTTGTGACACAACCACAGGCGCTGATGATGCTAACGTAACGTGTGAGCGATGGCTCTTAAATTAGGTCACAGTGTCTAATGGCCAACAAGCTGGGAGCGCTATTAATGGGAAATAAACCTATGTGGACATATTTATTAACCAATTTACATGTTGGCTGAGGAGCATCTATTAGTGGATAATCGGGGGGGAGGGTTGTTGTCTGCTGCATGCTACAGTCCACAGGGCCTGGCTGTTGTTTTCTACCCCTGGCCTTGCTCAAAAGCACATACAGATAAACCTATAGTCAAAGATTAGCTTCACAAAGATGGCTGAGGAACAAGGACTTTATAACAGGTTCATAACTACACCTTCATAGTCTGTGCATAACACATTCATAGCTGTTTTTTTCTAATTGTGCAGGAAAATGTAAATAAAGCATTTCATGAATGAAATGCAGATTAAGATTTTTTGCAAGTGGATGGATTTCATATCTCAATGTATTTCATATGTTATATATGATGCTCAATTTAGCTGCAAAATACTTCTCAACCCTACATACGTCCTCTCTCCCTGTTTCTGCCAGGCCACAACTGCCCCCTGGCTGCTCTCCCTTTCCTACCCCTTGCCCAGGCGACCCCAGCCCTATGTTATCAACAAACACACACATACACACATACAGTGGTGAGGGGGAGAGTCCGGAGGGAGACTGCTGCTGTGTTTTTTCTCCTGGATGTCTGGGAGGGGTGACAGGGTCCGGCTGGTAGACTGGCCCCAGGCCATGGTCCCTCTGACCAGGGTGTGAGTGCTGTGGCTGGGGGTAGTGTGGTGGTGGGAGTGGGTGGATGTGGAAGATATGGTCTGTTAGGGCACTTGTGCTTATCCACTGAACACAGAGGCCTGGTAGGGAGCCAAGGGCAATGTCCCCACACATTTGCCACAAAACATTGTTGTAGGCCTGTAGGCTGTTCAGGGTCTGGGACAACCAGTCTGTGGTCAGTCAGTGGTCTGAGGAGGAAGGTCTGTCTGCCTGTAGGCCAATGGCTTTCATGGTGAAATCTCCCTTTATGTTGAGTTGAAGTGGTAAACAGTATCTGGCAGTGGATTTGTTGAAAAAGGGAGGCACAATATTTCCAAATTTGCTTTTTGCCTCAGCTTCCGAGAGTAATTTTTATGTACTTATTATATAATGTTTCACTGATAAACAACATTTACAACTTTTTTTTTAAACCAACAAGCTTCATAAAAAGCCTTAAAATGTATTTGTGACACCATTAGTTTTCACTGTCTGCCCTCAGTGCAAGTGTTTGATTTGTCCCACTTTTCATTTAAACTGGGAGATACAACATTTTGATCTGCCTGATAGACTGTAATTAAAATGAGTTTTTCTCTGGTTCCTGCCCTGTAAAGCTACTCTCCTGGGTCTGATAGTACATGAAAAGTCAGCGCTGTTGAATCTACACTCAGCCGTCTGTCTAGATGGAAAATACATGCATTCTCATAGCCCTTGGTGTGCAGAGAGAGTCTGGGGTTGTGTGCAATATACACAACGAGCACTATCTTTGGGAATTGGCTTGGCAAATCTTTTAACCTCTTAACAGTTTTTCCTCAATATACTGTAGACCCTGCTTTTTGTAGCTTTTTAGTCCTCTTGTTTTGCACTTTGACTGTTCTTCATACTGTATTATTTAAATGTAAAATGTTTAGAAATAAGGTAGATATTCAAAACGTTTTCACGTACAATATAGGAATATGTACAGTATCA